>NW_005202238.1:0-1114 GCF_000372725.1 Emiliania huxleyi CCMP1516 | reverse complement strand
AGGCACAAACCCGCCTCTGAAGACACATCTGTAAGTCTGTAAAAGAGGGATCGGCTCGATTGGACGGAGGGTGGACGCGTCCAGGGGGGGTCAGGGGGGGGTTCGAGGGGGGGGGTATCCCTTCGACCAAAAGCGTGACAGCTGCGGAGGGGCTGGAGAGCGAGTCGTAACACATCGGTAAGTCTGGTGCACTGGCAGGAGCCATACTCGCATAGGGGACGCGTGCTAGCTGACTGTAGCCCGCTTCCCGGCCTACGGCGTGTCTACCGGGAGCCTCCCGGACCATCGACCTCGGGAGCTCTCCCACACCGTTTGACCGTTTTTAAGACCGTTTAAGGAATCGGCGGCCCAGGCCCAGCCTTAAAATGGGCCATGGCCCGCTTTAAGCCGTTTAAGCCGCAGGCGCCCCAGGGGGGGCCGGCACCCTTTTAAGCCTAGGGGTCCCCCGTAAGAATCAAATCGCATCAGCAACAGAGATCAAATCGCATCAGCGACGAACAGAGACACAGCGCGGCGCAAGCCGCAAGGCCGCTGGTGCTGGTGTGCCTGGAGGCACCAGGAGCCGGCGCGGCCTCCCGGCCTGCCCATCCCACGAGAGAGAGCCGAGACCCATCACACAACGGATGATGCTGAATAAACCTCTGTCGAATGCTGCATGAGGCGGCAAAGGATGGGGCGGCTCACGCGGGCCTCACGCCACCTCCACCTCCATGTCGGGTGCAAGGGCCTTCGTCCCTGGTCGCGGCGTCGGCGTTGCCGCCTTGAAGACGTCGGCCTTGGCGAGCAGGATGTCGCCATCAAAGTTGGCGCGGTTGGGCAGCACCGCCGCGAGGAGCGCCTCGTCGCGCACGCCGAGCCACTGCGCCTGCGCGTTGAAGACGGCCTCCCACGGCGTCGTCGGGATGAAGCGGCCGCGCATCTGCAGCTTGTCCGACGCGGGGACGAGCAGCGTGCCCGGGTAGCGGCCAAACAGGCGGCCGCCGCGCACGGCGCCGCCGGCGAGTAGCGCGTGGCCGCCCCAGCCGTGGTCGGTGCCAAAGCCGTTGTTGGTGATTGTTCTGCCAAACTCGGACGCCGACATGACCGAGACCGACTCCCACATGCCCTGCAGCTT
>NW_005202239.1:0-1114 GCF_000372725.1 Emiliania huxleyi CCMP1516 | reverse complement strand
CTCCGCTCTCGGCGCCCCTGCGCGCGCCGGTCAAAACCATCGCTATCGCGCTCTGTCGTGCTGTCCGTGGCGACCGTGTCCGTGGGTCGACTCGAAAAAGGTGCGGTCTCGCGCTCGGGCTCGCCGCCGCCGCCGCCGCCGCCGCCGCCGCCGCCGCCTCCTCCGCCTCCGCCTCCGCCTCCGCCGCCGCCGCCGCCGGCGGCGGCCGCGAAAAGCCTCAGCGCAGGGGTCGACCAAAATGCCCCCGACGACCCCTCGCCGGCCTCGAACTCGCGACCGGTCGACCCCGAGGAGGGCACCATGACCAATGAGCTACAACAGTGCTGGACAGACACTTGGCACGACGCAGGGACTCATATTGGACAGGGCGTCGACGCGGACTTCGTGTGTTCCTCCTCCTACCCCCTCTCTACCTCCGACTTCGTGACAAAAAACGCTGCCCAGCAGCGGCCAAAGACCAAAAAAATGGTGCAAGTGAACGTGAAAGACGCCAATACCTTTGACCCCCCCTCCCCCGCCAGCGGCCGCGACCAACCGACGCTCGGCCTAGCCTGCCAAGGACTGCCTCCCAACTCCTCCATCCCCACTCCCTGCATCGGGCCAGAGCCACCGCCGCCCTCGCCCAAGCCGTCCCGCAACAACATCAAATGCGAGCGAGGAGGCATCCGCGCAGAAACAGCACCAGGCACAACACAACTCCACGACGAGGGGCAAAGCGCCACCAAAACTGCCCAAGGGAGTGGCCCCTCCAGCCGAGGACGCGCCCCCGCTCCACCGCCGCCCCCCCCCGTCCTCACTGGGCCGCCACCACCCTCGCCCGAGCCGTCCCGCGACAACATCAAATGCGAGCGAGGAGATCGAAACGACCAAATCATCACCAACGTTCAACTTCAATCCGAATCGCGATCGCCACCCCCACCCTTGCCACCGCCACCCGCGCCACCCCCACCCTCGCCACCCCCACCCTCGCCACCGCCACCCTCGCCACCCCCACCCTCGCCAGCGCCACCCTCGCCACCCCCACCCTCGCCACCACCACCCTCGCCACCGCCACCCTCGCCACCCCCATCCTCGCCACCGCCACCCTCGCCACCCCCACCCTCGCCACCCCCAC
>NW_005202240.1:0-1114 GCF_000372725.1 Emiliania huxleyi CCMP1516 | reverse complement strand
CAGTGTCGGTGTCGTGGGTGTGAGTGAGTGAGTATTCTTGATACGAAACCACGACGACACACACCAGTCGACTCGCATCGGTTGCCTCCATGAACGGCGGAGCTATTCTCGCGTCCACACCACACCTGGCTCCAACGTGGACACGCCCATAGCTGGGGACACTACTAGGTCATGCATGGCATCAGAAGTTTTATCTCTGGGCCCCGAAACGCATCTCTAGCAGCGTCGTTACGCATGCGCGCCCTCCCCTCCTGGGCGCATGCGCCTCACGACTCGCCAGAGCATAAGCCCTTGGTGTGCGACTAGACGAGTTTTTCGCCATCGCAGCGAGCAGCAAGCCGCCCGCCGCAGCAGCCGGAGGCATCGCCGCAGCACTGTCTGCGCCGCGGCCCCGCACCCGTCGACGAAGCTCCCCCCGCGGAAGACCGCGCGTAGCGACGCCTTGGCGATCGAGATGAGCGCGCTTGAAGCCCGCCCACCTACTGCCCCTGAGAGTTGGTTACGAGTGGGATCGGCTCCCCCCCTTGGGATCGAAGCTTCCACGACCTCGCACCCAACATCACAGGCGGGATCAGAGAGAGACTCCGCACCGGACACCGCCCGGGCACAGACCCCCTACCCGTCGGACAATGCCTGGACCCCTCGGCGGCGGCGGCGCAGAACCACTAGACGAATCCATCAATGTTCTAACTAGTTTTGACAGGATGTCCTGCAGCAGTGCCTCGTAAGGTTCTGCTGTTGCGCAGGGGCTCAGGAGGGTCGAGGGTACCTTTCCCCCCTTTGCATCAACATAAGCTGGGGTTGATTGTCCGCAATCTCTTGCGACACTAACGGCAGCAGCCCAAAGAGTGACACCATCGTCGTTTGGACAGCAGTTGCCGGCGAATCCCAATGCAACACAGTCCGGATTCGCGGAGCAGGCAGATGGGAGGGGTGCGGGTGTCGTGGGTGTGGGTGTGGCTGGGATGTTCCAACTGAGGACCTCTGCTTTGATGGTCGGGAGATCATGTCCAGCGAAAGCTGCCACCACTGGTCGCGTACTGACCCGGTGACCCACGTTTTGTGTCTCTCTACGGCTTTACTAAACCTTGCGCACAGACCAACAGTGACCAGC
>NW_005202241.1:0-1114 GCF_000372725.1 Emiliania huxleyi CCMP1516 | reverse complement strand
AGACCACGAGGGAGACAGCCGCGCCGGCTTCAGAGGAGGAGGAGGCGAGAGCCGGGCGCGGCCGCGCGCACGCGACGCGACGCAGGCTTCGCTGGGCTTGGAGGAGCATCAGCGGTAGGGGAGCGGGAGAGCGGGAGAGCGTAAACAGCTGTACGATGACTTCGGCCTGCTTGTCGGCTCCGGCGCTGTTTTCTTCTTCAAGGATAATACAACCTCCCCCGGCAAAAGGAATGAAAGTCACTCTGAAACAACACTAGGCACGAGGCAAAAAGAATTTCACCTTCAAACTCCCTCGTACAACAACTCATCCTACTTGGCCCCGCTGTTTTCTTTCTTTCTTTACAACTCATCATCCTCTCATCTAGAGAGAGAGAGCTGCTTCGCGTGTACAAGCGCGGCGGCGCACAGACGCAGACAGACCAAGGGTCCAAGGCGAAGCCGTGTATAAGTGGTGGAAGAGATTGGGTGTTTCCACAATCAGACCGTCCGTCAAGAGTGCTTGATTCACGGACAGCGGAGTTTTAGAGAGAGTTGTTTGGTATTGCTAAAAATCTCTCTCTCACACAGCGAGGCTGCCCGCATGTTCAATCGTTGCCCGCAAGCGGAGCTCCCCACCGGCGGGCTTGAAGACACTGACTGAGCCGAGCGCGCCGGCGGCGGACCGCACTTGGACAACTTGGAGTGCAGTTGGCAGCCTCACATCCAGGGCCGGGGAGCTAAGAAGCGCACCCTCCGCGACCGGCGCAATTCTTTTGCAATGAGCTTGCCTGCGCGCTGCGGCGAGGGCGGTCGAGTGCACGGAGCTAAGTGCCTCGCCGCCCTCTCGCGGGAGTCGCTTAGTATTAGGCGGCTCCCGTGGTGTATGACCCCCCCCCCAATCAATGAGCAAGCACACCACCGACACCAGCCAGGGAGGGCGAGACGATCGAGCGGTCCCGTACCAATGCGGAATCGACCCTATCAGTGCTGTAAAAAGTTCTTTTCTGGTTTACTCGGGACGCAACTGCTAATGAGAATTACTGCGGGATTGAGTCTGGCGGCGGACGTACGCAGCTGGACGGACGCGGCACACCATCACAGGGTGTATAGCCGACGGGGCGGTCCGGATGTCTGA
>NW_005202242.1:0-1114 GCF_000372725.1 Emiliania huxleyi CCMP1516 | reverse complement strand
ACTCTTTGCGCTTCCGCCGTACCCGCGCGCCACGCACACCAGCTGTTGCGCGCGCAATGCACGCCTCCTCGTTTCGGCAAAGCCAGCTGTTTCGGAAATTCACCGGATGTTGCCGGTGCCATGTTGACTTCGAGAACGATTTCCTGGGCAGCGCCCGCATGTGTGCATATCACCCTGCAGCGTGTCACGGCGGCGGCGGGGGACACCGAGTCCGCAGCGGAGCCCGCCACGGCGCCTAACGCCGCGCCCCCCGCGGCGCCGGCCCCGGCCGCAGCCGTGCAGGCCGCGGCCCCTCCCGCGGCTGCAGCCGCACCGGCTGCGGCCGCGGGCCCGTCAAATGCGACGACGGCCGCCATTAGCGCCCTCCTCGCCCAGCGCATTGCTTAGTGGTGCGCTCGCCTACCTCCTGCGCGACGCTCACTCGAGCGCGTTGTCTGACTTGGCGCGCGCGCAGCGCGCGAAGAGGTGTGAAGAGGGGGGGTCGTGTCCGGTGTGAAGGGTAACCCACGAGGGTATCAGCCTATCCTCTAGGGGCCCAATGCGGGTCCTCTCAAGAGGGTATCAGGGTATAGCCCTGAATTTGATACTACACCAAGCTGAAGTACCGAATCCAGGAAGTGTCACCGCACCGCCCCCGGGTACAGTGCAGGGTGGTGGCGAGAATGAGCACGCCCACGACCAGCAAGATACGGATCCTCTGCCTGCACGGCTACGCTCAGAACGCCGCCTTCTTCCGCCAGCGCACCGGCTCGCTGCGCAAGGCGCTGAAGGCGGTCGCGGGTGACTTTGTCTTTGTCGACGCACCCTTTGCAGCCACCGCCGGCTTCCTAGGCGACATCAACGCCGATGAGCGCGGACAGTCGCTCGGCTGGTGGACTTTTGACGAGGCCACCGCCTCGCGCCCGTCCCTCTCGCACGAGTACGCTGGCGTCGAGCGGTCGCTCGAGCTCCTCGACGCCACATGCGAGAGGGAGGGGCCGTTTGACGGCGTGCTCGGCTTCTCTCAGGGCGCGGCGCTGGCGGCGCTGCTGTGTATGCGTCGGCGCACCCTCTTTCGCTTCGCGATTCTCGTCGCAGGCAACGCGCCGCCCTTCTGAGACCCTTCCGAGACCCT
>NW_005202243.1:0-1114 GCF_000372725.1 Emiliania huxleyi CCMP1516 | reverse complement strand
GAGTGACCGCAGATGGATGCCGCCGGCGACAGCTTGCCGGGGTACGCGGCCGCCACCACTTCCGGCAGCTCGGCCTTGACGTAGGAGTACATCTGGTAGTGGTCGCGCCACTTGGGCTGCGTGGCGTCCACGTAGAAGCCGGCGCCCGAGCCAAAGTCGTACCTCGCGGCGCGGTGGGCGGCAGTGTGAACGAGCGGGCGGCGGCGGCGGCGCTGCGGGCGGCGTGGCGTGGTCGCACGAGTCGTCCGCGCCGTCAATCTGCACGCCGCGAGGTGAGGTGTCGGGCATGACGACACACAGGCCGAGCTGCGACGCGGCGCGCGCGAAACCGCTCTTCTGGTGGAAGTTCTCGTCGGTGCACGTCAGGCCGGAGAGCCAGTACACCACCGGCACAGGCGCCGCGGCGGCCTGCGGCGGCATGTAGACCGCGAAAGTCATGTCGCACGCGCAGGCGCTCGAGCGATGGGTCAGCCGCTGCAGGAGCCCGCCGAAGACCTTGACGGAGGACTTGACCGTGGCAGCCATTTTGCAAGTGCTCCCGGAGGCGCCGACGGCACGAATTTTTTTGAGCTAGACTTCGTTGTTAATAGGAACAAGCGAAGGCACACACGACATGACGCCAAACACACGATTGCACGCACCGCACCGCATCTCGCACCCGCGCCCGCCGCCCCCCCGACCCCCGCCCCGCCTAAGTGGGAAAGAGACGAGGGGATGGAACAGCCCGAAGGAGGAAGCCCAAACACGTATGGGAGGGTTCAATGATGCGCCACGCTGCCCGGCGTTTCTCACTTTCCGGGACAGCCCCGCCCTTGTGAGGCAGGAAAGTGACGGCTACCCCGTACGCCCTGCGGCCTGCTACTCCCTCGCCGACCGCCCATCCCCCCTCCTCGTTCCCCCCCCGGCGAGCCGATGATCGTCGAGCCTCTGCCCCGCACGCCCCCGAGCCCCCCCCCCCCCCCCCAGAAAACTTGAGGCTGAGTTGTCATCCTCTGGCCTCGGGCCGCCGACATGTTACCCTCGAGGTGTTTCGGCTCAGAAGCATATCGTGAGTGCGGCCCCCCCCTTCGCTGAGGCCGTGGGTGCCTCGAAATGAAGTGCCACGTTCGTACCG
>NW_005202244.1:0-12254 GCF_000372725.1 Emiliania huxleyi CCMP1516 | reverse complement strand
ATGCACTCGCCGTGGACGCACAAGTCACGCAGCTCTCTCGAGACTTTGAGGCGATCGAGTCCCTGCACGCGCCACCGCGAGTGCCTACGCTCTTTCACTACTACATGGTCGGGCTCGCCGTCATCTACATGCTAATGCTGCCGCTCGAGTTCCTGCCCGCCCTTGGCCTCTACACGCCGCTTCCCGTCCTATGCGTCGCCTGCTTCATCGTAGCGTCGGACGAGGTTGCGCGCGATATGGAGGTGTCCTTTCGCGGCAACGCTAACGGTGTCGACCTCCTCGATCGTATCAACACGCTAGACGCGGAGACGGCCGGCCTGCTCGCAGTGCGAAGCGGTCAGGTCGTGAGGTGCTTCGACGTGTTTGGCTCGGCGGCGCCGGCATCAAGGCGCGACTCCGCGCCGGCGACTAGCGCCGCCATCCTGGCTGCCACGGCACGCTCTTCCAACGAGCGCGTGACCCTCAGCGCGGCACCGCAGTTCTCCAGCCAGCGCTCCGAGAACGGGAGCCCGAGGGCCGCCCCAACTGCGGCAGCAGGCCGGTCGCCGGCGCCACCGCATCCCGTGCGGCGCCGTTCGCTGCCAAATCTCGTTCAGCTGAGGGCCCGAGCCGCCTGTATCCTGCAGCACGGCCGGCCGTCGCCCACGGGCACGGCCAATGGAGAGAGGGAGATTTAGAGAGCTGCGATTAAATAAGAGAAATGCGCAACGTGAAGTCACTTTTTTGCTTGTGTAAATAAATAAAAACGGACACCTCTACTGTGCGAGATGGGTAAAAAAGGAACCGCAGGCGGCGTGCGTGCACGAGGGCGGCGGCGTGCCGTCGAGCGGCTCCGGCTCAGGTCGTGGGGCATAGCTCGGGTGTAAACGGGGTCTGGGGAGGAAGCCCCAGCGGCCCGCCGCAGGCGCCGCCGGAGGCTGGCCCGCCGCAGGCGCCGATTTTTTGGCGTTTTTTCTCAAAATTGAGGGATTTCTCATCTAAATTCTCATCCAAAATCGAGCTCGCTACGAGCTCTCTAACTGCACAGCATCTCCTCGTTGAGCCTAGCGGCGCCCGTATCGCCCACGCCCACATTCCTTTTTCTTGCCCTTGGCCCTTGCTGCACTCAGCCGCTCAACCTCCGCCAGTCTCTCCTTGCTCGTTGCTGGCGCTGCCGCCCCCAGTACTGCGATTGCAGCTCCTTGGCATGCCGCGCCGCCTCCATCTGCTGTGCTTCCCACGCTGCCGCTTCCTCTAAAGCAGCGCCGCCACTAAGCGGCGCAACCAAGTTCTCGCACTGTTTGCATGAGCATGTGTCCTGCTGGTGCGGCGCACAATCCGCGCGCGGCGAGTGAGAGTAGAAGACTGACAGCAGGAGCTGCAGGAGCTGCAGGAGCTGCGCAGATCGGATGGGTGGTGACGCCGTCGAGCGACGGCGCAAAGACCAATCACCACCGCTGAGAGCCGCGACACGAGGCTGCTGGCAGCTGCACCTGTGAGAGCCGCGACACGAGGCTGCTGGCAGCTGGCAGAGCGAATCGCGATTCCGGCGGCCGCCGTCAGCCCGCCGACACCGACGGCCTGTCTGAGGTCAAACTCCCACCGCACGTCGGACCAGTCGTGCGTCAGCCATGGCGACGAGACGTCTGTATGCAGACAGCCCGCCACCCGGGCGATAGAACATGCCAGCTGGGCTCTTCCAGGGCTCTCGTGGCCCGTGGCGCGTGCCCAGTGGAATAGGGCGGGCTGCGGCGGGCGCAATAACTATTCACAGCTAATGAAAACTATAAAAACTCGCGGCTTCATCAAAGTTTGAGGTGGCTTCGTCCTCAGCACCATCAAGACAGCTCTATTCACACCCTGTTTGGTTTGAAGCCACTCGGGGATGCCCGTTTACACCCAACCGACGAGTCGCTGGGCCCTCTGACCTGAGCCGGAGCCAGCGCCGAGCAGCACACCACGAGCGCGAGCGGCAGCGCCGACGACGGGAGGCGGCGGGCGGCTCGACCGAGCCGGCGGCGGAGGAGGCGACGGACGTCGAGGCGGTGAGCGCCGCGGACGTGCTGTCCGGCGTGGAGGAGAGCGGTCCGAACTACGCCCTTCCGACGGCGAGGGAGGGCCAGAGGGAGCGGCGGGAGCGGCTGCGGGTGGACGAGACGGCGAAGCAGGCGGGGCACACCATCGTGGAGACGGGAACGCACGTCGAGATCCTGGGCGAGCAAGGCTTGTGGTGGCCGGCCACCATCGCGGGGCGGGAGGAGGACGTGGACGGCCGGCTCGTGCACGAGGTCGAATACGACGGCTACCAGGGCGAGCAGTACTGGCACATGCTTGACGACGAGCAGTGGCGGCGCGCGACCGCGATGCCGACGCCAGCCGACGGCACGAATGCGGCGGCCTCCACAGAGGGCGAGGAGATAATTGGATTACCTTGACTAACCCTTTATACGTTATTATACCTTCTCTAGTCGCAAAAAAAAGTCGTACTGGGTTCCTCTGGGTACGTACGGCTTTAAGCATTCTAGCATAGCCGTGAACGGAGGGTCGGGCGGAGCGCCGGAGGTGGCGGGTGCGGGTCATGCTCATGCCTCATGGGGGCCCGCAGCGCGCAGCGCTGTGCGTGTGCGGAACTCATTTGATCAGTGCCAAAACTCACGACACCTCGATACTAACAAAGACTACGATACTGGAGGTAGCGAGCCGTACCAACCTGCGCCTAACCTATGTGAATGTACTGCGGGCTGACACGTACCTCCCGCCCCACTCCCTGCCGCAGAAGCGCGTAGCCGTCGCCGCGACGACGCCGGATCCCTTGTACAGGGTCCGGTTGGGCGTCCACCCCTCCACGTCGCCCCACAGCGCGCCGTGGAGGGCGTACTTTCCAAACTGAAACATGGAGCGGGCTCCCTCCGCGGTGCGCACAATGTCGCAGTCAAACTGGCCCGTGGTCCGCGACTGCCCTCCGGCGGCGCGGAGCGCCGCCTCTGCGACGTGGTTGCACCCCGTAAGGTTGCCGCCAAACACACGGTGGTGCCGCCGGCAGTCCACCCGCCGCCAGCCGCTCGCGACGGCCTCCGCCAGTGGGCGTGGGTAGAGCACAAACAAGTCGCCGCCCGCGGCGAGCGCCACGTTGTCTGCGGGCCGCCGCAAGCTGGCGACGGGCGGCACGTCGCCACAGGGGACGCAATCCGGCCGCATCTTGACCACCCACGTGTAGCGGCCGCCGTCCCGACGCTCCGCCGACCGCACGAGCGCCATGCACTGCTCAAACTTGGCCAGCTGGCCGAGGCAGTTAGGGCACGCGGCTGGCAGAGCCATCTCTGGCTGCGCAGTGACCCACTCCCTGGGCTGCAAGTGCGCCCGCGCCGCGGCAACCTGCTCGGATGGCACCGCCCCGGCCTGCCCTTTGGCGGTGTCGCCGGCCCCATTGGCGACGACCGCAAAGACATCGACGTCGCCCAGCGCGCGTGCGGCCCTGGCGATGCCCACGTACACGGGCGGCGAAGCAAACGTCCGGAGGAACCCAACCAAACAGACGGCGCCGCGCCCCTCGAGCTGGCCGGTGGCGTGCGGGCCGGGCGAGGGCGGCGGGCTGGGCGACGCGCTGCGCAAACGTCGAGCGGCGGCCCTCCTCCGCTGCCGCGCAGCCGGCCCGCGCACGCCGCCGCCACCCACTCGTCCCAGTGGCGCTCGAGCCCGATCCAATCCTCCGCCGCGCCCGGCGAGCTGAGCCCGCGCAGCGCCACTGTCTCTGAGCAGCTGCGCACGCTCTCGTTGCCTACGAAATGGCCTCCGAGGCTCAGGGAAGCCTCGCCCGCCTCCGAGCTGCCGCGCCCGCTCTCGCTGCCGGCGGAGGTGGACCTATAGGAGAGTTCAGAGAAGGCTCGTGGACGGTTCGTGGAAGGCTACAGCACCGTCGAGTAGTTCGCACCGCGTCGCACCGCCTCCCCTCCTCCGGGGCGACGGCGGGGGCGGCGAGGCCGCCGCCCCGCCCGGGTGCAAGGCGGCAGCCAGCTCCGCCTCGCGCCGCCTATGAATCATGACTTCTCATCGGAATGGAGAGGCGAAGAGTCCACGGCTCCGCCTCGCGCCGCCGCCTCTGGTCGTCGATGAACTCACGCTTCGCGGCGGCGACGCAGCGGTGGTTCTGCAGCGGCTTTGGAAACCGGGCGCCGCCCGCCTCGAGGCGAAAGGCCTGGAAGTTGGCCCAGCCGCGGCGCGCAAAGGAGAGAGTGGCGCGGACCGGGTCGTCGTACAGAAAGAGGAGCAGCGGCCGCGTGCCGAGAGGGGGCGGCGCGCGGCGTAGGCGGACCCCGCTCCTCGCCGCGCGCATGTGCTTGAGGCCGTCACTCCCGTCGACTGTGTTGGTCGGCAGCCCGGCGAGCCGGAGGGCGAGCAGGAGGGAGGTGGTGCCCGCGCCGCCGGCGCTGGTCACCACGACGCCCGAGACGCTCGAGGCCGGCCGAGCGGCGCAAGAGCTCGGGCGCTCAGCTGCTGCCGACGCTGCTGCCGCGTGCCCAGCCGACGGCGCTGCGCCGGCGGGGGCGGGCGGGTCGAGGAGGGCGAGGACGTGGGCGGTGTCGAGGTAGTCGGGCACCTCGGCGTGGGTGAGCAGGTGGGAGGAGGGCACCAGCCACGGGGCCCTGTCGCAAGACAAGCACCACTTAGGCGGAAGCTGCCCGGCCGGCCCCGACAGGGCCGTGGCAGCCTCGGGGCAGGTCGGCTTGTTCTTGCAGCTCGAGGTTGCGGCCAGCCCGCTCCTCGCCTCGACCAGAAGGCTGGCCGCTTGGAAGGCGCCCGAGGTGCCCGCACGGCCAAAGTAGCCTGCGACGAAGGACATCGAGCTGGCGGCGGAGAGGACCGCCGGTGCGCGCAGCATCGCGACAAACTCGTCCACCATGCCGTGCTCGCATTCGTGCAGCGAGGGCGCGAGCGGAGTCGAGTTTGCGAGGTGGCGCACGAGGTGCTCCGCGTATGCGCGGCACTGGGCCTCGACCGAGAAGCGCGTTGCGTACGCCGCCTCCCAAAACGTCTCCGACTCGTGGTGAAAGCAGCCGACCACGTGCAGCGCATCACCCGCCTGCAGCTTGCCCGCGGCGAGCAGGCGGTCAATCTGCAGCCGCCAGCCCGAGTAGCGCAAAAAGTGGTAGGCCGTGTGGCGGCTGAAGGGCGCGTCCGAGCAGCGAAAGTGAAGGATCGCCGCCTGCGCAGCCGCAGGCACACGGGTGCGGTTGTAGCACTCGAGCGCACGCTGCATGGCCCACGCGCCGATTGTTTGCATCCGCAGTAAACTGCGGTATTGTTGATCCGACTCGCAGCAGCCGCTGCCACTCAATACGTTTGTCGACATCAGGCGCGCTGACGGCACGCGTGGCATAGCCGCCTCCCTTGGCGTGTCAAATGGCGAGCCCACACCGGGCAGGCATCGCAGGAAGCTGGCGCCGGCGACCTGCGATTCGTGCCGGCCGAGCGGGCGATGGAAAGGCCGGTTGTGCGAGACGGCAGTGAGGAAGGCCTGCAGCCAGGTCATCGCCCAGTTGCCGATGTGGAGCGTCGAATGCCTGATGGATGCCATCTTTTACGACGGCCAGCAAAGCGACCGGCAGCACGGAGGCGTGACAGCGTCTTGTGAGAGTTTTCAAGTCTGTTTGGAGAAAACCTCAGGTGTGTGTGTGTGTGTGAACCAGAGAGACCCCCTGTGCCCGTGCCCAGCCCTCTCCGCGCCGCGATGCGCCCTCCCCCCTCGCTTTTGCAAAATCCTGCAAAGGTGGGGACGTGTCTGTCCTCGACCCAGCCCTAGCTTGGGATGTCTGTTTTATTTATTTATGAACCAGGCGACGGAGGACCGTGGACCATCGCGGGGACCAGCTTGTCCGGAGGGCGGGCTGGGTAGATCCGGATGGTCTTCACGCCGGTGGGAGGCACCGAGGCGTCTAGGGCGCTCCACTCTACCTTAAGCTCCTGTGAGGGGCGCGTGGTTGTAACCACGTAGTATGA
Organism: Emiliania huxleyi CCMP1516; assembly: GCF_000372725.1. Classification (NCBI taxonomy): domain Eukaryota; phylum Haptophyta; order Isochrysidales; family Noelaerhabdaceae; genus Emiliania; species Emiliania huxleyi. Next base: position 6,278 of record NW_005202244.1, on the reverse strand, counting down.
CTACAGCCCACCACAGACACCCTCCCCACTCCTCACGTGTGCACACTCCCTCACCCTCTCCTCTCTCCTCTCTCTCTCTCTCCTCCCTCTCTCTCCTCTCCTTGTCTGTGCTGTCTGCCTGACTCAGGCACTAATTCTGCCGATGCGTGATTGTGTGTGGGCTGCTCCGAGGGGGCCCTGTGCAATCCGATGGGTAGGGAGGCTGTGCCCGGGCGGTGTCCGGTGTGGAGTCTCTCTCTGATCCCACCTGTGATGTTGGGTGTGAGGTCGTGGAAGCTGTGATCCCAAGGGGGGGAGCTGATCCCACTCGTAACCAACTCTCAGGGGCAGTAGGTGGGCGAGCCTCGAGCGCGCTCATCTCGATCGTCAAGGCGTCGCTACGCGCGGTCTTCCGCGGGGGGAGCTTCGTCGACGGGTGCGGGATCGCGGCGCAGTCAGTGCCGTGGCGATGCCTCCGGCTGTTTGCGGCGGGCGGCTTGCTGCTCGCGGCGATGGCAAAAAACTCGTCTCGCTGCACACCAAGGGCCATAGTCTGAGGGTATCCTAAAAGTTCGGCCGATTTGGGTCAAAACGCTAAAAGCACGGCTAGCCGTAGATTTGGGGCAAAACGACAAAAGTGGGCCCGCCCGGGGCAAAATGGTAAAAGTCGCGCCGCCGCAGGCGCGCGAAAATTTTGGACATTCTACTCTCCGGCGAATGCCACTAGCCCCCCCAAGCCGGCAGATAGTACCTCGGCAGCTGCAACCAAGCCAGCGGGTGAAGTGTTGTGGGAGGATGCGTCCTTATGTGTCACAAACTTGTAGCGCTACATGTTTGGACAAACACCGGCGGGCGCTTTCGAGGGGCGAGCGGCAGCATTTTTTTAGCCATAGTGTGCGGGAACTACTTTGCCGTTGCGGGACGATAGGGATAGCTAGTACTTGCTGCACCCGCGGCGCGCAGCGCCGAAGAAATTTTTGAAACATGCTAAAAGTTGGGCGCTCCGAGACGACCAAAGTGGTAAAAGTCGCACTCTCCCCTGACCCGATCAAAAGCGTAAAAGCACCCGAGGCTCCAGAAACCTAACCCTCAGACTATGCCAAGGGCTTATGCTCTGGCGAGATGTGAGGCGCATGCGCCCAGGAGGGGAGGGCTCATGCGTAACGACGCTGCTAGAGATGCGTTTCGGGGCCCAGAGATAAAACTTCTGATGCCATGCATGACCTAGTAGTGTCCCCAGCTATGGGCGTGTCCACGTTGGAGCCAGGTGTGGTGTGGGCGCGAGAATAGCTCCGCCGTTCATGGAGGCAACCGATGCGAGTCGACTGGTGTGTGTCGTCGTGGTTTCGTATCAAGAATACTCACTCACTCACACAAAACCTTGCCCCTGCGATGGATGGAGGACCCCCCCCCCCCAAGGAAGCGGTGAGCACTAACAAACACGGACTGGACGGTGTATGGGGCGGCGTCGGCGAGCGCGCCTCCTCCTTTGTCGTCCTTCCACCACACGCAGCCGATCTCCATGGCGGCGGTCGCGTCCACCCATACCGCGTTGGTGTCCAGTCCGAGCCTGGCTGTTCTTCACCTTCCTACCTAACCTAAGCGGCGGTGGCGGGCGACGCCGACAACATCAACAAGCAGGCGCGCAAGATGCGTGGTACCTGAGCCCTGGTGTCGAGGTGTCGAGGCCCGGTGTCGAGGGTGTCGAGCTGCTGTCGAGGTGTCGAGGCCTGTCGAGGCCTAGGCTGGATTATCAGAATGTGTTTCTCGGTCCTCTAGCTGTGAACAAGCGCACGCCGACTGCGAAATTTTGTGACCGCGATTCCAGGCCTCACACGACGGCCGTTGTGGGCTTCACGGCGATGCTTGAGCCGGACTCCCGCCCCAACCTAGCCGCGGGCCACATTGAAATGTGGTTTGGCGATCGAGGTGGCCTCAGTCTGCACGTTTGAGAAGGTCGACCTACGCAACCCTCCGGTACGCAAGCTCGCCAAGAGCAGCTGCGCAAGTTCTTCGGGAAGCATCCGGATGGTGAGCAGTGGATTGATATCCTTTCCGTTGGCGTTCGCATCGCTCTGGAGTGTCACACTTCTGCGGTGATGGATTGTGCCATCTCAATCCCCGACTCGGAGAGAGATTTTTCGCAATACCAAACAACTCTAACACTCACACATCATTTGGGGCCTGGAGCCCCTGGAGACTGTTGCCCTGTTCACGCGCGCGCGAGACGTGCAGACAGGGTTGCCAGGTGTTTTGTCGACTCGGCGGAGTCGTTCCCTCCTTCAAAACGCATTTCGACCGCCGAAAAGTCTCCCACTCGCGCCCTCCCCAAATCTACCTCGAGTCCTCTCTCTTTGTACATACATACATACATAAGATTCTGCATAATGCATTCTGGCTCAAGGACTGACCTCAAGAAAGATGAAAGAATAGTCTCTCTCTCTCTCTCTCCCTGACTGACTGACCTCTCTCTCTTAAGGACTAAGGACTGCGTGCGTGGGACCGCGCGTGATTGGCTGCAAGGCGCGCGGGCAGCCCAGCCAACCCTTCTCCCACAAGACCGGCCACGGCTACGTCAAGGCGCATCGCGGTTTCTACCACGACGCGATCTTTGTCAAGCGCAACAACTTCAACCTGCTGCTCCACGAGACGTTCGGCGGCGGCTTCTCGCCCACCGCCGTTCTCAAGCTGCGCCGCCTCGCGCGCAAAGTCGCGCGCGGCAGCGTTGACCGCACGGCCTACTCGCCCAAGTACTCGCTCTCTTTTATGTCCCACCATGCAGAGCGCATCTCTCTCTCTGTTGTGCGAGGCGTGAACCGCGCCATTCGCTCTCACCTGGCAACCCTGTCTGCACGTCTCGCGCGCGCGTGAACAGGGCTCCAGGCCCCAAATTACGTGTGAGTGTTAGAGTTGTTTGGTATTGCTAAAAATCTCTCTCTCTCGTGATTGATAATGAAAGAATTTTACAATAAAGAAAGCAATACCAAACAATTTTCTTTTGTAAGAAAGGCCTCTGCCCCTCTGGACAGACAGATAGGCCACAGCCCCAATCGGCCCCTTTTTAAAGTGATTCGCCCCCCCCCCCCCCCCCTTGGGAATTTGGGGGAGCTCCCTGTCTTTGCCAACAGCCAACAACATACCTACACCCAGGGGGGGGGGAGCACACACACACACGAAAACACACACACACACACACACACACACACACAAGAAAAAAAATCGGACCCCCGAAAAAAAGGAGGGCGCGCCAATGGGCGCCTCCGGGAAACTCCCACCTCCTGGGGCGGGGGGGGAGTTTTACTGGCGAGTTTTTCCCGGGCGGGCGCCTCCTGAAACGCCCACTGACCGAGCCCATTGAAAAAAATTTGGGGCGCCGCAATGGTCTGAACTGAACCCTGGTCGCCCCTGGTCGCCCCTGGTCGCCAATGTCGCCTCGGTTGGCGAGGCTGCCGCGCACCCGCGCGCTATGGGAATACGAAATGGACCAGCTGGGCTCGAAACAAAGAACAAAAAGTCCCCGAACCGAAAGCTGGACCAAATAGGCCACACCGGAGGGTCGATATGCAATACGCACAAAACTGGCCGCTCATAAAGCACTACTCATTTGCCGAGGCCACGCGGCGCCCCTCCACAGCCAGCCTACCCTCCTATCGCGCCACTCGAAGCCCCGCGGCCGCCTCTCGCCTACCGCGCTGCCCTCGCCTGCCACCGCACCGCCCGCGCTCCAGCCTAACCAGCTCTGCATCTCGCAACACACACTTGACAGGGACAGACCAGGCGCAGGAAAAGGGAGCGGGGCCCGAATCCAAGGGACCACCCCGTCGGGCGGAGGAGCTGTGAACTCAGGTCCAGCAGGAAGGCTGCTGGCTCCTGACTCATCCCCCAAATCCCCCACACCTTGGCGGCCTGAAACCTTACCATTCCGACACCTCACACACACCCCTCCCCTAGGGCTAAGCAGTGCGCGAGCCCACCCGACTTCAGGCGAGACGTTGACCACTCCTTTGGAACAGTTCTGTCAGTGGCTGCACTAGACGCCCACAGAGGCGCGCGGCGCGGGCAGATGACTAGGGGAGAAAAAGCGGAGAACCTAGCTCGCTGGGAGATGTGCGCAACCTAAAGACGGGAATAGGGGAGAAGTGTCAGTGTGAGGGGAGGGCGTAGGCTGGCGTTTTTGCCTTTGAAAACTGAACAGTTTTTTTTTCACACACACACACACACACACACACACACCGCACACACACACCCAGGGCCAAGAACAGGGTTTCTTGATTTGCACAACTTGTGGGGGCGCCTCTGTGTGTGGCAGCCAGTGCACCACGGTGTGCACTACCCTCAACCAACCAACACATGCGCGGGAGTGGAGCGTCCGACGCCCCCGTGCTCGGCTTCCCCGAGAAGTTCGACCTGGCCCTCCGCTACGGCGAGGAGCTCGTGCACGGCAACGATGCGATCGACGTGTCGGACCGGCTGCTGCTCGATGCACTCGCAAAGCAGGCACAGCACGGCGCCTGCAACGCGCCGCGGCCGAGCCTCTTCGATGCGGAGGGGCGGGCGCGCTACTCGGCCTGGTGCCAGCTCGGCAACACCTCCAAGATGGAGGCGATGTTTATGTGCGCCGCTCCGCCCGCCCTGCGGGCCTCATCCGTGGGCGTCAGCCTCTGCGCACGCAGCGGCCGAGTGCCCACGCCTTGCCAAGTGCAGAGCGGAGGGAGCGTCCGCCCCCGGACACAGGTACACGCGCGCGCTCGAGGAGCTCGCCCCCGAATGGTGGCGCTGGCCGCCACTCGAGCTCGTCCCTCCGGCCACAAACGAGGCACGGGCGGATGGCGAGTGCGGCGAAGCGGGCGCTGACACGGCGGCGCCCAACGGCACGGCGGGTGCCGAAGCCGTGCCGCCAGCGGCCGCCAATCACCCCAACTCTACCGAGCCGCCCCCCGTGCCAAACGGCGCCGTGACGCCCACGGCGCACCCGGCGCACCCGGCGCATGTTGCGCCGCCCTCAGCGACGCCGTTGGCCAGCGAGCCGGAACATCCACCGGGGGGTGCGCCGCCGAGCGCTTTGCGGCGCCTGACCGTCGGGGGCTGGACGCGGCTGGCGGAGCAGGGCGCGCCGGCGCGGTACAGACACGCGTGCGTGGTGGTTGGCGCGCGGCTGCTCGTCTATGGCGGACGGGCAAACTCCGGCCGGCTTGCGGCGAGCATCTGTGTGCTCGACTTGCTGAGCGGCGTCTGGTCCGAGCCGACCATTGGCGGCGCGGCGCCCGAGCAGCGATGGGGGCACACCATGTGCGCGTACCGCGGCCTTGCGATCGTCTTCGGAGGCCACCGCGGGCGCGGCTCGCTGTGCGACACTCCTGTCCTCGACACGTGCGAGTCAACTCGTGCGCCGTCCCACTAATCATGAATGATGAATGAGTGGTGGGAATGGTTCTCAATCAGGCAATCCATGGCGTGGGCGTCTCCGTCGTTGCCGGGCCCACCGCCGCCGCCGCGCGGCACCCATGCGGCCGCCGTCTGCGCCGACCGCTTGTGGGTGATGGGGGGCGACTCCCCCGCCGCTGGCGCGCTGCAGATGGACGTCTGGAGCCTCCCGTTGCGCGGGCTGGCGGAGGCGTGCTCGACGCGGGCCGACGCGGCGTCAGAGATGCTCTCCCTCTCACCGACCGTGCATTGGTGGGAGGAGTTCACCGTCGGAGTGCTCACAGGCGCGTGGCTGGGAGGTCGCAGACACGTCTGGCGGCGTGCCGCCGCCGTGCCGCGACGGCACTGCGTGTGCGTGCGGCCCGCGCGTGCTGCTGATCGGCGGGGCCGGCGCGTCGGGCTAGACGCGGAACACGCACTCTTGCACTCCAACTCGCGCGCAGAGGACACGTACTCCGCTGGCATTCGACCGTATATTCCGCTGTGTTCATTGCATGCGTTCACGCGCTGCTCTAAAGACTCTGCACAAGACCGTCCTCCCGCCCTGACCTCGGTGCATTCAGCACGCAGGCCCGTCGGGCTACGCACCGATGGCGTCGCTCTGGCTGCTGCACGTCGAGGAGCTTTCGTGGAGCGCGGTCCACACTTCCGGCTCCGTGCCGCGGCCCCGCGCCGGCCACTGCTCCGCCACGGTGCTCACCGGCGCCGGCGGGTGGCGCGTCTACGTGTTCGGAGGCGAGACACCTCCTCGACACCTCATCGACACCTCATCGACACCTCATCGACACCTCATCGACACTTCCTAGACGCTTCCTAGACACTTCCCAGAGGCTCAAGCTCGGCGTCTTAACGCGTCGGAGGCGACAATCTCAGAT
>NW_005202245.1:0-1115 GCF_000372725.1 Emiliania huxleyi CCMP1516 | reverse complement strand
CTCCCAGTCTAGCGCACCTCGCGCCCGGCGGGCGGCGACCTGTCCGTCCACCGACCCCTCCGCCCGCGTAGTGGCGCTGGCTGTCGGTTCAGACCGGCTTCCTCATTCCGAGACACGGCAGCGGTGGGCTGGGGTGGGAGAGGGAGGGGGGCGGCGCACATCCGCGCGTGGTGGCGGGTTCTTCCCTCCTCATCCATCTCGTCCATCTCCAGTTGTCCTCCGCCGAGCTGCATCGCGGAGCCATCGCGGGTAGCCAGCGGCGGCGAACCGAGCAGCATGGGCGGCGTGTCATTCTGCAGTCGATCGCCGCCGAGGTCGCGGTCGCGGGCGGCGCCGTCGCGGATCGCCAGAGGCGGCGGGCCGGCGGGAGAGGGCGGTGGCGCGAGCGGTGATGCTGATGATGTGGCCATTGGCCGGCCGCCGCCGCGTCCTCTTTGCGAGCGCTCTCGGCTTCCGTCCCTTTTTACGCTTGTCCCCCCCCTTGCTCGTGTGTCTGAGCTCTCACCGGGTCGGACCGGTCAGTGTCACCCGTCTACTTGGGTTTGTTACTCGAGTATAGTTAATCGTCTGTTTTCACCGAACGCGTAGTCTCTCTCTCTCCCTTTTCTCTCCCTTAGGTATCTTGTTCCTTTTCCCTTTTCTCTCCCTCTATCTTTACAGTTACAGTTTTGGGAAAACGCAAAGGATACGTCCAGCCCCACCCACGACCCCTGAATTGATTGCGACTCGCCCCTTCCTTCCTCCCATGATTTTGTTGGCCGCTCTGTGTATCTCGAGACCTCGAGAGAAGGCCGCCCGCAGGCCTCCCCGAGGGCCCAGGAGCACTTTGGAGTGCAGTTAGTAACCTCACATCCAGGGCCGGGGAGCTAGATCTAAGAAGCGCACCCAGCGGGCCGGATGATCGGCATCGGGTTACGGGCTAGAGAGCCCTAGCCCTGGGGGGGTGCGCGTTCGCAGGGAAAGGCCGTAAAGTAAACACAGGTCTCCGAGGGTTAACATACCGACCGAGTTGCCTTCCCCTTAACTGGCAGGACGCCCCCTCTACTCGGAGCTAATGAACACCACACTGCACGCCCCTAAGGAAGGCGTAATATATTGATTCTCGCCCCTTTAAC
>NW_005202246.1:0-1115 GCF_000372725.1 Emiliania huxleyi CCMP1516 | reverse complement strand
GAAACCAGGACCTCAATCGGTTTCCCTGAGCGTCACAGCTCGGTGATCGCGCCGGCCGGACACCACTGTGACGTCCGTTCCGGGCATTTGAACGCGACCTTCGGGGGCAAAGACATGGGCTCTATGGCTCAGACTGGACTCCTCTTGGTCCCTTCTGATGCCCTAGGCCACACCTGGGCCTTACCTGGGGTCCTAGGGGGCGGGCAGGGTTTGCCCCCCCCCAACTGGCCCGGAGAACCTTAAGAAGAATTCCCCTTCTTTCTGTGTTGTACCGCACACCACACTCACGCACAAGCGGACCTCGAATCCTCTCGTTATAGCCTGGTGCGTGTGAGCCTTATTCGAGAGTTCACAAATCTGTGAGAGACGGTTGTATCTCCGCGCAATATGAATGTAGAATGATCCAGAATCCCCCGCCGCGGTTTTTTCAACTCCGTTTAGCTTTAAGATTAAGTGAAGAAATCCCGAAGCCGCGGTCTCGTGCCGTCGCGTTGTGGCACGTGGCCGCCCGCGCAACTCAAATCACACGCTAAACGCAAACGAGGCGAGGGCGGCGGGGCACTCCAAGTTGAACGCAAAGGCGATCCGGGCAGTGCTGGCGTCCAACCCGCCGGACGCCTTCCCCGCCGCCCCCCCTCCCGCCGCCTCGCCGGACACGACCGCGTGCGGCAGCCAGGCTGGAAATATGATCAGGTCCCCCTCGCGCGGCGAGAAAACTCGCTGCTCGATGAACGGAGCGCGCAGCGCGCCGGACGACGGGTCGCCGCCGCCGCCAGGCAGGCCTCCCTCGTCGCGCAAGTTGAGCCGGAGACCGCCGGCGCCGCCGGTGGCGGCGCCCACGTCCGCCCACGGCACTCCCCGCGGGTCGTCAAAGACGAGCGGCGCGACGCCGCCGGCTGCGGGCAGCGACGCGTAGAAGACGCCCGAGCAGAGGTTCCCCTCGTGGTTGTGGCGGTGGTGCGCCTGCGCGGGAGCGCCGAGGAGCGGATCAGACGGTCGAGCGACGGCTCCCCCGCCCCGCGGCCGTGGCGGTGGGCGCGCCTCGCTCGGCTGCAGCACCGCCGCCCAGAGGGAGAGCGGCGCGTCCCGCAGCAGCGCCTCGAGCTCCTCCCTAG
>NW_005202247.1:0-1115 GCF_000372725.1 Emiliania huxleyi CCMP1516 | reverse complement strand
AGAAAACAAAATACAAACAAGCAAAAGAGAAAGCTAATCCAAAAAACGATTGCGTAAACGGCGTCACAAAGCCCGCCGGTTTTGATCGACAATCGCGAGATTGACCGCCGTCGACCAGAGAATTGACGGCAGCATGCAGACGATGTGCCAGCTTGCACGGCGCTCGCGCCGCGCCGGCTGGCTCATCGAGCGCGCTCCCTGGCTCCGTCCGGGCCACGCGCGGCGCCGCGCGTGCCTCGCGCCACTCGCCTCGGCTGGCAGTACAACGCCAAAGCCGCCTCGCAAACACCGCGCACAGCACCAGCATGCTGCCCACCAGGCAGCAGAGTGCTGCACCGGCGTGCAGCGGATGCTGCGGCGCTGCGGCGCCGCCTCCCCGCCCTGTCCACGGAGCAGGCGAGCGGCGGCACGGCCTTCCACCAGCTGCAGGAGGTGCGCACTTCCGAAAGGAAGCACCAGATGCACCTTCAGCACACGCAGCTTTGCGCAGCGCAGCGTACGGGCCACGCCACGCAAAGCCGACCCTCAGTCTGCCCAAGAGGCTGTCGGAGGAAGGCCTGGCAAGCGTGTACTCGCCTCCTCCGCGGCCATGCCCTCCGCCCGGGCGAGCGAGGAGCGGGGACACAACCATTTCTGGAATCGTGTGTCCCTGCACTTCGAGAAGTTTTTCTCTGTTTTTGACCGCCACTCTCGCCTAGTGGCTAGACGGGGTCCAGCATGACGGTTTGCGATGGCCCTGTGTGCATCTGCGGCCTCTCGGACGACCGCTGCGTGTGCGGCTGCGTGGTGCCCGAGGCGGCTCCGATCGCCGACTTCCTGCCCTCCGCGGCAAAGGCGGCAGCGATGGCGGTGGAGCTGCCGCCGCCTCCAGCGGAGCCGACTGTCGGGCCGCCAGTCAAACGCACCGCCTTCTCCTCGCGCTACGAGCTTCAGCGCGGGGAGCTGCGTGAGATCGACTCGGAGGCTCAGTTGGAGGCGGTTGCAGCGGAGGAGATTGCCATGCAGAGGAAGCGCAAGCGGTGGAAGCCGCCCGCGCCGGAGGACCTGGCCGAGGAGGAGCTCGAGGTGGTGGGAGCGATCTGCGAGATGGAGCTGCTGGGCCAGCTCGTCCAGAT
>NW_005202248.1:0-1115 GCF_000372725.1 Emiliania huxleyi CCMP1516 | reverse complement strand
CCGAGGCGTGACGGCGTGAGGGCAACGAGATCTGAAGCTCACCCATTGAGGAAGTGAGGAACTGCTCGGCCCACCCGGATCGTGCTGAACAAGTTCCTCTTGTAGCTCGATCGGTCACACCGCCATCGCCGTCGGGGAGAGGGGGGACGACACTGCTTCAGCAGCGTGCACCTCGATCCTGTACCGTGTTTGTTATGACCCCCCCCAATGAACACACCAGTGAGGGAGGGCGAGACGATCGAGGGGTCCCGTACCATGCGGAACCGACCCTATCCAGTGCTCAAGTGCTCAAGAGAGAGATTTTAGCAATAGCAAACAACTCTAACACTCACACGTAATTTGGGGCCTGGAGCCCTGTTCACGCGCGCGCGAGACGTGCAGACAGGGTTGCCAGGTGAGAGCGAATGGCGCGGTTCACGCCTCGCACAACAGAGAGAGAGATGCGCTCTGCATGGTGGGACATAAAAGAGAGCGAGTATTTGGGCGAGTAGGAGCAGGCGGACATCGCTTCCAGGGAGGGGGGCGCACTTCTCTGCACACCACATGCTAGGGGGGGGGTCCGACCCCCCCCAGAGGCTTCACCACATGCTAGGGGGGGGGTCCCGCCCCCCCCAGCGCCTTCACCACATGCTAGGGGGGGGGGGGGGGGGCATTGCCAAAAACCCCCCAAAAAATTTGGGTCAAAACCCCCGGGCCCTTTATTTTACCCCCCATTTTCCAACATTTTTGAGGGGGAAAACATTTTTTGGAGCTACATGAACCTTGAAAATGGGCAAAATTTCCAAAAAATTGGGCTTTCAACCCCAATTTCACAACTTTGGGGGGAAAAACGGGTTTTTGGGGGGTATTTCTAACCCACAAAATGGTGGGGGGGGCCCCCCCCATGCTAGGGGGGGGGGCCCAACCCCCCCAAAGGGTTTACCAAATTGTGGGGGGGGGGCCCCAACCCCCCCAAAGGTTTACCAAATTTTAAGGGGGGGGGGGGGGGGTGCAAAAAAAAGGCCCCCCCTTTTACTTGGGCCTCAAAGGGGGCCCAAAATCCATTAAACCCGCCCCTGTTTAAAATCCCGAAAAAAACCTTTTTGGTCGCCCCTGCTCGTTTTAAACTTTTAGGA
>NW_005202249.1:0-12261 GCF_000372725.1 Emiliania huxleyi CCMP1516 | reverse complement strand
GACGCAGGACGCAATCATGCAATTCTTCCAGGGCTACCACATCCCCAACGGCGCCATGGCCGTCCACCTCGTCCTCGGCACCAACTCGCGGCCAAACGGGGAGGCGTTCGTTGAGTTTGGGTCCGAGGAGGCGGCCGACGCGGCGCTGGCCAAGGACCGCGCGTCCATCGGCACTCGCTACGTCGAGGTGTTTCGCTCGAACCTGGAGCAGATGCACCAGGCGCTCTCGCGCGCAAACAAGTCCAACAACCTGGCGCCGGTGCAGATGCAGATGGGGATGGGCGCGGGCAGCGGGATGCCCTACGCGCCCTACCCGCCCTTCTCCCCCATGGGGCCGCCCATGTACGGCGGCGCGATGGGCGCGCCGGGCGGCATGGGCGTCGTCGATTCGGTGGTCAAGATGCGCGGGCTGCCATACAAAGTGACGCGCAACGACATCCTCGAGTTCTTCGCGGGCCTGTCGGTGCCGCTCAACGGGGTGCACCTGATGTTCAACGAGCGCGAGCAGCCGACCGGCGAGGCGTACGTCGAGTTCTCCTCGCCGGAGGACCGCGAGCGCGCCATGTCAAAGGTGGCGCCCGTAGATGCAGGGCCGCGGCCTCCCAACGCAGTTGCAACCAGCGCCTCGAGACGAGACGAGACGGCACGTGCTCGGATGCACCCCACCGCAGTCAGGCCCTAGGCACGGCATGGGCCGCCCTCCTCGCACTCCCGCGGCGGTCGGCGTACGCGGCGTCACCCTGACCGTGTGCTGACCGTGTGCTGCGCCCCTCGTGCGGCAGGACCGGCAGCACATGGGCGGCCGCTACGTCGAGCTTTTCCGCGTGAGCCGCGCGGAGATGATCCAGGCGCTCGAGCAGTTTGTGGGGGGGTACATGTCCAACAGCTTGCAGATGCATGGCGCGCCGCCCCCCTACGGCATGTACGGCGGCCCGTACAGCGGATCGTACAGCCAGCCGGCTGGCTTCGCGGGCATGCAGCCGCCGATGGGCGGGCCGGGCTACGCGATGGGCGGCATGCCCGGCGGCATGCCCGGCCACCCGGGCGGCGGGAAGGCGGGCACGCTGCGGATGCGCGGGCTGCCCTTCCGCGCCACGGTGGACGACGTCTATCGCTTCTTCAACGGCTTCCACGTCCTGCCGGGCGGCATCGTGCTCGGCCAGCGGGACGGGAGACCGAGCGGCGAGGCGTGGGTCACATTCTCATCGCCGGCGGAGGCGCAGCGCGCGCTGGGGATGAACCACAAGAACATGGGGAGCAGGTACGTCGAGCTCTTCGCCGCGAGCTAGCCGCGGCCATCGAGGGGGAACCCGCGTCATGAAGGGGGGGGGGAGGGAGGGCTGCACTGCGGCTGCACGCGTGCTTGGGAGGGGGGAGGGGTGGGGCAGCGAGGCCGGGGGAGGGGGGGGCGGGGGAGGGGGGAGGAGGCAGGAGCGGGTAGAGAGACCGAGTCCGGAGAGAGAGAGGAGAGAGCGAGGAGAGAGGCGAGAGCGAGCGAGAGAGCGAGAGACCGCCTGGGCGCGCCTCTCGGGCTCGGCGGGCGAGCCGAGGCCGTGAGCCCGTCGGCCGTCGGCACGACCGTGTGCTCTTACGGCGCGCCGTGGCCCTCACCGTGCTACAGCATAAACGTGTAATATACACGGTCTGTTTATTCAAAAGCGGGCTATTAAGTTTGGCCAACAGTAGGTCCGGTGCAACCCTTCGGCTATCCAGATCCGAGCTGCGGCGGGCTCGAGAGCAGCTGCTTGAGCAAGTCGAGGCCGGACCAGCTGTCGGCGTCGGTAGAGATCTCGAACCACAAAGCCTCTCCTCCGAGGCCGTCGGCGGGCGGTATGTGCTCTCGCCGCCCGCTCGCGACGGTCAGGATGAACTCGATCCGCCGGCGCAGCACGGCCTGCCCAAGCCCAGAGAGAGCGCGGGGTGAGCTCCCAGCTCTACCGAGGAGGGCGGGGGGAGTGGCGGCGCCTCGAGCGACGCCTGTCGCCTCCGGCTCTCCTCGTCCTGGCTGTCTGCCTCGGTCGAGCGGCCGGCGCCGTGCGCGCCCGGCGGCATCTGCGCGCCGCCCATGTGCCGGTGCAGCTGCGCAAAGTTCGGCACGACGACCAGCGGGATGGTCCAGCGCTCCCAGACGACGCGCTCCTGCGCCGGAGCCGGGAGGGAGGCTGAGCGAAGCGGGCGTCGTCTCGCGATGAGCAGGCCCGGGTCGCGCCTCGGAGCGGAAGAGACCGAAGGCCGCCTGGCGCGCGCGCCGCTCAAAGAAGGCGAGCGACACGCGGGCGCCTCGCTCGATCGCAGAGGAGAAGGCCTCGGCATGCTCCTCCACCCGCGCCTCGACCAGCCTGGAGTCACATCGCACGTACCTGGCGCCGCGCGAGCGGAAGTCAGCGAGGGCCGCCATTTCCGCCGATGCAGGGCTGGCGGCGCACGAGATGTCAAACAGCTCCGAGTCGACGTCGCGGAGCCGGCACTCGCCGAGCGCCCGCTGGAAAATGATGGAGTGGAGCAGGATTTTCAGCACCTCCTTGAGCTGGAAGCGCTCCACGTGCAGCTCCTCGAGTGCTATCTGCTCACAGTTCATGTGTCGCTATGCGCGCAGGCGTCCGGCTGCGGCAGCGCGACGAAAAAGAAATGTAATTTATGATGACCGAAATCCGGCGTGCCGTCCTCCCATCCCTCCCTTGGCCTGCATGTTTTCTTTCTTTTCCGGCCCGCTGGGTGCGCTTCTTAGCTCCTCGGCCCTGGATGTGAGGTTACCGACTGCACTCCAAGTGCTCCAAGTGCATAAGACTCGATAAGACGCGCTCTCCCTCAACCCTCCGCCTCTCTCTCGCCGTCGGCACCGTCGCCTCCCCTCCTCGCGACGCCGGAGCGGCGGAGCGGGAGGCCCATCTCGACGCCGGCGGCCTCCGGCAAAAGCTGCCAGTGCACGCCGTCGCTCGAGTGCAGCAGGCCGATCGCGGACTGGTGCGTCTGCGTCTCCGCCTCGCCCATCAGTGCCATCCACCAGCAGTCGCCCTCGGCCCAGACGAAGGGAGCGCCGTACCGGCCCGCCGTCCAGCGCGCCTCGCCCACCGAGAGGGCGCCCCGCCGCTGCCACGAGATCAGGTCGTCCTTCGAGACCGCGTGCGCGAGGTGCTGCGACTTGAGCCCCTCGCTGTAGATCATGACGGCGTCGGAACGGCGCCGGAAGACGGCGACGTTCTCGACGCCGTCCGGCGCGCGGCTCGACGTCCCGATGAGCGGCGCCTCGCGCGAGAGAACCTACGGGGCGCACCGTGCAGCGCCTCGCCCGCTCCGCTCGGGAGAGGCATCCCACCGGCCTGCTCGGCTGCACCTCCCACCTCTGCAGGTCGGGGTCGGTGCTCACCGCCTGGCCGAGCAGGTTTGCCCGCCGCCGATCGCCCCTCTGCCGCTTCGTGCTCCCCACAAAGAAGCAGTGCAGCCGCCCCTCCGAGTCGAGCACGAGTGTGGGGTCGATGGCGCGCCTAAAAAGAAATATCCGCCTAAAGAACAAATGTGGCGGCGAAATTGTGTGGCGTCGTCTGCGCGCCCTCCGGTATTCCACGGCAGCGTGAGCGCCTCGCGCAGGAAGGGGCGCGGCTCGCTCCAGATCTCGCTGCCGTCGTCGCGCCGCGAGAAGAACAGGCCCGAGGACTTGCCTCCGAGCGACTTGTCCGGGTAGGCCTGGAAAGCGATGATGGTGGCGTTGTCCCAGCGGATCGGCGCGTCGGGCGAGGCAAAGCCGGGTGGAGTGATGTCGCTGGGCTCGCTGAAGGTCTGCCAGTCTCGAGTGACGACGCGCGAGACGTAGTAGTCCTTGGCGCCTGCGCTGGTGAACATCGCCGCCGGATTGCCACGGAAGTAAGTGAAGAAGAGCTCGGCCTCACCGGCCTCATTCAGACGCACGGCCGGATCTCGCACGCGGCCCGGCAACGAAAAGACTGGATTGAACAGAGACCGCTTGGCACACGACGAGCTGTTGCGCCGGAGCGATGGGAACGAGAGCAGTGCCGGAAGCAGCACGTGCTGCATGGCCGAGGTACGGCAGCTGCAGCAGCGGCAACTCTTGCTCGACGACCGTCTGCCGCCTTGACTTTTCTGGCCGCTGACTTTGGCGGACCTGCGTGTCCGGGCCCGGGCAGCGTGCGACGGCGAGGCAGGGTGTGGCAGCGAGGTTGGCGTGCTGCCGACTTTGGGTGACGTGGCGACGAGAGTAGCAGCGGCGCACGCGCGGGCGACAGCGCCGAGTGCAGGCTCTGAAAGAAGAAAGAAAAAACGCCCCGGAGACTGTGGTGGTGCTCTCCCATCCCTCCCTTGGGTTGTCTGTTTTCTTTCTTTCTTTCTGTGGTGGTGCTAGCCGTCACCCATCCTTGGGAGTCTGCTTCCTCTCTCTCTTCTCAGTCCCTCGCCGGCGCAGCATCACGCGAGCAGCGGTCGTCACCCGCCGCAAACTTCTTTTCTTTCCCGCTGGTTCTCGAGATTGGAATCGTGGTAGAGGAATCGGGTTTTAGGTTTGTTGGTAGCACAGGGTGTAACGCCATCCAATCAGTTGACATCCCCGCCCCCCTCTACAAACGGCGGCGTGAAGAGGTAGCCCAGGCTTCGCATCAGCGCACCCAGCCGCGGTGCGCCCCGTTGCAGCGCCGCCACCGTCGCTGGCTGCAGCCGCGCCAGGTTGGAGCCGACCGTCAGCGAGTGGCGGTGCTTGCCGTCGGGCACAAAGTCGCCTCCATCCCGCGCAACGAGCCGCGAGTGGAGCTCCGAGCGCGCAGCGTCCGTCAGGGGGAGCCGGGCGAGGAGCACCGCGAGCCAGCCGCCAAAATCGGTCACCATGGTCTCGTATCGCGAGTGGAGCACCTCGAGTGAGGAGCCATGCGTCGCGCCGTGCTCTGACTGGCCGCGGGAGGGCCCGGTCTTGCGGCCCGTGCCGCACACGGTGAGAGCGCGCGCCTCGCGGAGCAGCACGGTGAGGCCCTCGTACGAGGCGAGCAGCCGCAGCGCGCCGCCAGGCTCTCCGCTGCCCGCCGCCTCGCCGAGCAGCTCTGACAGGAGGAATGCGTCCACGCCCGCGCTGAGGGGCGCTGCCGAGCTCGGGGCGTGCCTTCCCTGCTTGGGGCAGACGCGTGAGTCGTTGCGACAGTAGAACTGCGACACGAGCGCCTCGACCGGATGTCGCGTATGGACAACGACGACGCTCCGGAAGCCGGGAAACACAAAGGAGGCCGGGCGGCCCGGGGGTGAAGCCGTTCGTATCGGTGCTCGAACAAATCCAGAGCCGTGCAGCGCCGTCCACGCGCCGACAGAGGTGGCTGCGGCGGGGCCGTGGTCGAACAGCGGCGTACCCCCGAGAGCCAGCCTCTCTGCAGCTGACCGACCGGCGGGTGGGAAAGCGCTCAGTGATCCCTGCCGGAGCAGCCACGCCATCGGCTCCCGGTCGAGCCAGTCACTGCCATCACTCGCCTCGCCACTCGCGCACCCAGTGAAGGTGCGGTTGAGCTGCACTGCGTGGCTGCAAAACCAGCCGCGGGCTGGCACCTTCTTCTTGTCGTGGCTGCACGAAAGCCGCCCACCAAAGCCGCCAGGAGCGCACGCAGCCTCGATAGAGACGCTGCAGTTAGCGTGCCGCTGCTCGAGGACCTTGCACATGCCGCTGAGTACGGAGAGGTGCTTTGCGAACTGCCCAAGGAAGGTGGATCCCGTCTTTGGTAGCGCGTAAATGGAGAGGGCCACCGGGGAGGGGTCCGGCGAGCACAACATACACAGCCACTGTCAGTCTTTATCCGGCGGGCACTCTCGGGTGTTACAATGTGTTCATTCACAGCCTTGTTATTGAGAAGAAAATACCTCCATGGCTGCACAGACAGTCATGTTATTCATTCACGGCCTCGACAGAAAGGCAAACACAAAACTATTATCAATCAATCAAAGGTTGTATTTGGCAAACGACACAGACAGAGCTCTCACAAAATCGAGAGTCCTAAGAAATCGCAAACCCTGTCAGCACAGTCCTCCTCCCGGGGGAATGTGTTACGTCAGAAGCTACCCCGTAGGCTGCTGCACATTCTCCAGGTACGTACTCTCTCCAGGTAAGCTCTAAAAGTACGTACACTGAGAGGCCTAGAAATCGCGCGCCTCCCTCTCCCTTTTCTCCCAGTAAAAGTACGTACACTGAGAAAAACGAAAGGCCTTTTTGACCGCGCAAGATGTAAAGGGTGGCTAAGGCAAAGGGCTCTGGTGCCCGCAAGGCGCCCGCGTCGCAGACGCGGTACCATTGACAACACGAACAAATAGCAAAATCCGAATATCGTGCACGAACTGTGTGATCTCACACGGGGGCAAGCCTTCAGCTGGTGCCAAGACTTCCGTAAAGTTGAAACCAGAACGTCCGCCAAATCCGTGCAAATTCTTCAACCGCCCCAGTTCCAGACGGCGCCGTCAGCGGTGAGGGCGAAACTTTGGTGGCCTGCTGCCGACACAGAGACCACGCGCTGCCCAGCGAAGGCCTCGGCCTTCTTTGGCAGCAGCTGGTGATGCAGGTCGCCGTGGCCCAGCTTGCCCCAGGCTCCACACAGCCTCATGGCCCCAGCTTCACACAGCACCGGATGTCGACGGGGCCCTCGCAGCGAGAGAGGACGCGCACGAGGAGATCCTTGGGGAGGTCGAGGAGGCGGGCGGACGGCGGCGCGCGCGGCGAGGGCATAGCCTTTTATCTTGCTGAAACTGGCAGTGCGCATGCGCAGTTCAAGCGGCTGAGACGCTGCCGCTTCTCAGGCGAGCTCGTCCGGTGGAGGATCCATGAAGGATGGTCGCCCGCGCTCCGCCAGGCCAGGCTGATGTTTCGCCTGAATGCCTGCACGTGCAGCCAGCACTCAAACGAGCCGTAGTCCTTGGTGGCTCCCGTGAAGTTGCACACCGATTGCCCCTCCCGAGGCGTCACACCAGCAAAGTCCGGCGTGGCCAGCCGCCCAAAGGTAGCCCGGCTGAAGATCATGTGCACATCATTGAGTTGCACCTTGGAGCACGCCGACGGGCCCCAGAAGCAGCGGTATGTCCAGGCGATGTTATCACAGTTGGGAAGCGAGCGATGGGAGACGCTGATGGGATAGGTGATCGTGTCAGGCCTGGTGCGAAGCACTCGCGCAAAGCGGACTCCAAAGCGAAGCTCGTGCTTGCGGATGCGCTCCTCGCATAGCACGATTTGCCGCCACTGCTGCTTTTGCACCTTGGATCTATTGCTGCCCAGTATCGAGTTGATGCGGAAGACGGTCGCGTTGGGCACGCAAGAGCCCAAAAATTGAGAGCGGCACCGATCGAGGTCTGATCCCGCTCGCCACAGCCCGGTGAGGCAGACTGCGACACCGCGCTCTGCGGCGCGAGACTGTCTAGCACAGTTGCCTCTGGCCAGTTGAGCCATCAGAGTCGCGGTGGCGGCGGCGGAACAAAAGCTATGCGTCAGCCGCGGCGCGAGCAGGGCCCGGCCGTCCCAGAAAAAGAAAAAAAGGAATCTATACTGTCGCGAATTTCCACTTAACCCACCGCGCAGCCCCGGACACGCCCCCGAGCGCCGCGCGATCTCCAGAGCCCTGGGTGTGAAGCGCGAGTTGTGGATCAGGATTCTGGATACGCTCAGCCAAGCTATTTCTGGAGGCTTTCTTCGGTGCGCAATGCCTTAGACCCACGCGTGCGCTAGGATGCCCAGCTCCTCCCGCAGGCGCACAAAGTTCCGGTACACCTCGCTCAGCGCGACGGTCGGGTTTCGCCGCATCCTCCTATCCTTCCGGCTGCCGATGTGAAACCCGTGCGGATGGACGCAGACTTCCTTGCGAGTCGTGCAGCCCACGCGTGATGCTCGGGTCGCAGAGGCCCAGTGCTGCTCCCAAAGCAGCACGTCGACTAGTCCGCTGATGCTCGCGTTGGCGAGGAGCTGGTTGACTAGGCTCAGCTCCAGCGGCGAGTTGTCAATGTCGAGCTTGGCGACAACCAGGTCTGCGGGCTTGGCGAGGAGGGAGAGGAGGGACCACGGGTGGCGAGGGGAGCCTGGCTGGTCGTCGACGGGCACGTTGTAGAAGGTCGCACGGGCGGCGATCTCCAGCGGGACCTGCTCCCATAGCTCCTCGCCGCTGTGCGGCTCCGCCTCCCAGGCCTACGTGGTGGAGACCGAGGGACTGGACCGTCTTCGAAGTGGCCATGCAACTCGTGAATCTGCCGGGGGGCGGCGGCAAGTTGCCATACGCAATACTGGCGGATGATGCCGCATCTAGGGACGGGCGCGAGGATCCGATCAAACTGGACGCCGAGCGCAGCAAACTTGTCGACCAGCCACCTCGTCGCGGCGGCGCCAACCTCGCCCTCGCCCGCTCCGCCGCCCTTCCACAGCGAGGCGCCGATGTCAAGCAGGATTGCCCGTCCGCCCCGCCGGCGGAGCAGCGCCACCGCATCAAACTGGACGTAGCGAGTCGAGAGGATCTCCCCCATGTACTCTCGCGTCACCGGCGGCGCGGGCCAGGCGGAGAGATTGCGGCGCTGGCAGGGAAAATCCGGGTTCCTCAGCAACCCAACGAGCGGCTCGATCCGAATTTTTTGCCCGTGGCAGTTCATCACGCTCGCGTCGGCTGGCCATCGCACGGGACGGTAGAGGCGGCACAGCTCGTCCAGGCCGAATTTGGCCCGCGCCGTCTCGGCCGCCGCCAATGCGCGCACCCATGTCTGCTCCAGCTCGGATGGCGCGTAGCGGCAGCGAGGAGGCATATGTCGGCGATGGGGACGCGCGAAACTTGCAGTCACGTCCTTTGGCAATACCCGGAGCGGACCAAAAGGAAAAAGAAAACACTGCCTGAAGGAGGGATGAGGGATGCGCGTTGGTGAATTCTTCTTGGGCCTTCTCCCGCTCCCATGACGAGCGACCGCTCGGCGCGTCCCGTCAACAGCGCCTTCTCGCGGCGGACGCTGGACGCTGCGCCGCTCGCCTCCGCCTTTGAGCGGGAGGGCTATTTGCTGTTCCCACGGCTGCTGACCCGGCGCGCCACGGCGCAGGCTCAGCGGGCAGCCTCGCGCCTGTTGCGTCGCCGCCACGCGTCGGTGCCGTCCGGTTGGCTGCTCGGCCTCCACCAGCGCAACCAGCCAGAGCCGCAGCGGTGGGTCGAGCGCATCGCCGCCGACCCAGCCGTCGCCCGTCTGGTGCGGGCCCTGCTCGGCGGCAGCCGGCCGGTGCTGGTCTCCTCGCAGCTCTTCGTCAAGCGCGCCGCCGGCCGCGCCGACGACGAGGCGGCGCCCTCCTCGGGCGAGGTGCCGTGGCACCAGGACGGCGCCGCGGGCGGTTACTCGCTCGCCATCTGGCTGCCGCTCGACGCCATCGACCCGACGGGACACAACGGAGGGCTCGCGGTGCTGCCGCGGCTGCACGCGAGCGGCCGGCTGCCCAGCGAGCCTTGCGAGGCGAACGCGGCCTCGTTCGACCGCATCCAGCCCGAGGCGCTCGCCGGGCACGAGGCGACCGCCGTCCGGTACGCCCTCGCGGCCGGCGGCGCGGGGCTGCACGGCCCACTCACGCCACACTCGTCGCCCCCGAACGCGAGCGGCGCGGACCGGCGGGTGCTCGTGCTGCGCTACTGCGCGGCGGGTGCGCCGGCGGTGCGCGGCGAGCGGCTGTGGGCGCCAGGCGGCGCGGTCGCGGCCGCCGGCGGCGAGCCGCGCACGCAGATCCCGTGCTGGTCCTCGGGCGAGCTCATCGACCGGCAGGGCCTGCTGGTGGGCGGGGAGGGGGGGGCGGCAGCGCCGTCGCCGGACGGCGGCGGCAGCCCCAATGAATACGGGACGAAGCGGAAGCGAGGCGCGGGGTGAGCGTCCCTGCAGTATTTCTTGTGGGAAATTCGCGTGTGCTGGGGCCCGCCGGCGTGGCTAAAGAAAGAAAGAAAACGGCGGGATCCCAGTGCCAAAAGAGGGATGGGACGACGGCTAAATAAATAAATAAATAAAACGGACACCTCTACTAGGGGACGACGGCTAGGGCGCAGACCCGGTGGAATTTCTTTTTCTCGCGCAAGGCGCGGCCCGAAGAGCGAAGAAGGCCAAAGGCGAGGGTTGTTCGTCGCGACGCCAAGCTGCAGAACATATATGTGTGCAGGCCGCCCAGCGCCCATGACGCGTCAAGCTCAAGGAGTGAGGCGCGGAGCGCCGCGCGCGCGCGCGCGCGCGCGGAGCGCGCCCCGAAGAAAATTTTGAGGGTTTTGTGGAGGGCTAGATGCGATTTCTATTAAGAGTTTGACTCACACGCAGGAACCACTCGGCCCACCCACAGGCCCAATCTCAAGTGGCGGCGCTCCGCACCTACCCAGCGGCGCGCTCCGCGCGTGCTTTCCAGCGGCGCGCTCCGCGCGTGCTCTGCGGCAGTGCTACTGCAACTTCCGCAGCTCCAGCAGCTTAGGGTACCCCTAGGGTTCTGAGGGCCGGATTTTTTTAAGACCTTTTAAGAAATGAGGAGGTTTGGGGGCTCAAATTGTCATTTAAGAGATTGCAGGCACGGGGGGTCTCTCTTTTAAGACCGTTTAAGAAAATCGGCCTCACCGGCACGCGTCGCTGCGCGGAGGCTGCGTTCCGCGCCGTTTTCTCCAATACTGCCGTTATTAGGCACAAACCCGCCTCTGAAGGCACATCTGTAAGTCTGGTGCACTGGCAGGAGCCATACTCGCATAGGGGACGCGTGCCAGCTGACTGTAGCCAGCTTCCCCCGGCCTCCGGCGTCTACTGGGGAGCCTCCCGGACCATCGACCTCGGGAGCTCTCCCGCAGCGTTTAAGCGTTTAAGACCGTTTAAGGAATCGGCCCAGCAGCTCTTAAAACCGGCCTAGGCCGGTTTTAAGCCGTTTAAGCCGCAGGCGCCCCAGGGCCCACCCTTTTAAGCCTAGGGGTACCCTAAGTCCAGCAGGTATCAGCAGTGAGTTCACCGCCAGTTATCTGTGCCTCCGTTCGTCGCTCTCGTGCTTGATCGTCAGGCCGTGCTCTCACGTCCGCCGGAGCTACCTCGGCTATCGGCACCATTTTACAAGTTTGACCGCCGACATGTCGGGCGGTCCGGCTCAGTCAAGGCAGTGTCGCTCGGCGCTCGCTGGCTCCGTGGATGCTTGTGCTGCTGAGCAATCCAGGCGCACTTTGGCAGCCGGCGGCAGCGACTTGCGGCGTCAGCATTCGAACGGTTGAGTTGATTTGCTCTTGCTCCGCGGTATCTAGCCGGCGCGCTCCGCGCGGGTGTCCAGCTAGCGCGCTCCGCGCGTATGTCCAGGTAGCACCAGCGCGCTCCGCGCGCACCATATCTCAGTGCCTATGCTTATAGCCACTAAAAGCTCGTTTCTGCAGCTTGGTCGCGACGTCGTCCCGCACAATCTGTGGACGATGGACAAGTCGTGAAAATCGTACAGGTGGGAGATAATGCAGTCGGCACGAGGACGGCGAGCTCAACGGCGAGCTCAATGTTGTCCTGCGGCAAGACGAAGAGAGAGAGAGAGAGATTTTTAGAAGCCAACAAGAAATGTGTCACACAGAGTGATTTGCGCTCGGCAGCTTGTCGACTACCAGCCGGAGCCGGAGTCGGAACCGTAGCCGAGATGGTCTTCGAGGGTGTCGAATATGTCATTCGCCTCGCTAGTGGAGCCGGTGCCGCATGAGTCGCGGTCGGAGGAGGAGTCGTCGGAGGAGCGGTCGGACCGCTCGCGCTTGTCGCGCCTGATGCGCTCTGCGAGGGGGCCGGGGTCGTGGTCGTCGTGCTCGAGCGTTGGGTAGGTAGCGAAGACGAATGAGTCGAAGGCGAATGAGTTCAGCATGAACCAGCATGTCATAATGTCATTCGAACTCGAGTTGGCAACCCACGCTTCATAAGGTGCTGGTGTACACCTTGTACCGACACAGTGGTAGGCGCGCAGCGCCCACACCCGCCAGTGCGCGCCAGTCCCGTGTCTAGTGTCGTGCGAGGGCCGGCAAAATTCTTTTTGGGGGCGCGCCGCCAGGCGCGTCCCCACTTTTGTATCACAGCTGCGAGGGCCAACCAAGGGATTCGGAGCGGTCAGATAGGTAGCGAGCGGTCAAATAGGTCCTGGGCCGCAGGCCGGCGCGCAGCGCCACGCCGCCAGGCGTCCGCCGGAGGCCCGCCGGAGGCTCTTCCTGCGGCCACATTCTGGCAAGATTCCGCCGCGCTCAGATGTGCATGTCGCGCTTTTTGATCTCCCTGTGCTGGAAGTCGATCTTTTGCTCCAGATTCCGAATCGAAGCT
>NW_005202250.1:0-1115 GCF_000372725.1 Emiliania huxleyi CCMP1516 | reverse complement strand
GGGGGGGGGGGCAGTTTAACCTGGCTGAAGGGTCTTGGAAAAGTAACTTGGGGGGTTCGGGGGGCCGCTCCGGGCGGGTCGGTCATCATCGGTCTCCGGGGTCCACCCCCTACCGCGGTGGTGTCCAGTCCGAGCCTGGGTGCTCTTCGCCTTTCTATCATCATCCTCAGACCTGGACGCTCGGCTTTGGGACGACGGCGTGCTTCTTGGTGAGGGCCACGGCGAGGGCGGCGGCGCCTAATCTCGGGGAATCTCGGGGAATCTCGGGGAGCCTCGGGTGATCTCGGGTAATCTCGCGAGGGCGGCGGCGCCTAAGTCCCATTCAGGCGGCAGCTCCGTGCCTGCTTGGAGAAGGCGAGGGCGGCCGGCGCGGGTGAGGAGGGCGGCGCGGCCCCGAAGACAAAGCCAGTGACGCCGAGCGCGAGGCCCGCCTGTGCGAGTGGTTGTGGCGGGGGGGGGGGGGGGCGGTCAGTCATGACTCCAGCAACAATTAAGAGTTGATGTGACTCACACTGGTCGGGGGCGCGGGCCTTTGCACTGGTCGATGAAGAGTCAACACCTTACTGACTACACCGAATAGCTACGGGCGAGTCTCATTGTCGGGCCAACCTTTGCGAAAGCGGCGGTCTGGTCGTCGTCGCCGTCGTTGTCGTCGATCTGCTTCTGGAGGGCGCCGATCTGAGCCTTGGCGGCGTCGAGCTCCTGTAGGGAGTCGTTCGATCGATCGGCTGTCTCTCTCGGTTGTCTCCTCTCTCGGCTGTCGCTCGGCTGTGTCTCTCGGCTGCCTCTCTCTCGGCTGCCTCTCGGCTGCCTCTCTCTCGGCCGTCTCTCGGCTGCCTCTCGGCTGCCTCTCGGCTGTCTCTCGGCTGCCTCTCGGCTGTCTCTCGGCTGTCTCTCGGCCGTCTCTCGGCTGTCTCTCGGCTGTCTCTCGGCGTGTCCTCGGAGGTCGCGAAGGTGTCCGGGTCGATGTCCTCGACCGCCTCGAGAATCTGCTTCCGCTCGTAGTCGCCGTAGCACTTGCGCTTGCGCGAGAGGAAGCGGGGCAGCATCCCCTCCTCCTTGCGGGTTGTTTCCTAGCGCCGTCGTGGAGCGAGCCGCCGATCAATCCAATGTGG
>NW_005202251.1:0-1116 GCF_000372725.1 Emiliania huxleyi CCMP1516 | reverse complement strand
CCGCATCACCTCGACCGCCTGCTTGCGAGCCGCCTCCGGGAAGCGCTCGTGCGACTGCGGCGACCACTCCGCCGCCTTGAGGATCAGCCTGCCCACCTCCACCGCCTCGGCCGCTGGCTGCAGGTTGGCCGGCCTGAGGGAGGGCAGAGGCGTGGGGTGTGTCCAAAGAGAAGCTCCGGCGAGTCGGGGAGAGACCATTGCATTGCGGGCCTCAGTGCGAGTGCCTTGGCCTCGCCCGCCACGCGCACGCCGAAGCGGCCCGTCGAAGCGTTGGCGGAGACGACGACGCCGACCTTGCCGTTCATCGAGGGCCGCGAGACGAGAGAGCGGATTTCGACTGTAGAACCGACGGCCGCAGCGGTCGGATCCGACTCGCTCCACGAGCAGAGTAGGCGCGCCCGCTCGAGGGCAGAAGGCGCGCCGGCGAGTGGGTCAGCGCCGCGGCGCAGCAGCGCCCGCGCCCGGTCGACGGTGAGCGCCTGCGGAAGAGGTGCAATGGGCGTGAGGACAATGCTCTCACGCCTTCGGCCGCTAGTCTCAGGCACGCCTCGAGGTGCTGGAGCGGCATCCAGCCGCGGCTGGCGACCAGCCAGGCGGCGAGGTCGGCGTGGCCTTCTTCGGTTGCAATCTCCTCGGGCGTGCCGAAGGGCGTAGCGGCGCGGGAGGCGCCGTAGGAGGAGAGGAGCTTGGCGACGTCGACGTGGCCCTCCTGGCACGCGATGAATAGCGGCGTGGCGCCATCCTCTGTAGCTTGGTTGATCGCCGCGCTGGCCTCGACGAGCACCCGGACGATCTCGAGGTGGCCCTTCTGGCACGCCATGTACAGCGGCGAGAAGCCTCCGTCAGCAGCTTGGTCGACCGCCGCGCCGGCCTCGATGAGCAGCCTGGCGATTTCGGGGTGGCTGTTTTGGCACGCAATGTACAGCGGCGTAATACCGCCTGGCCTGGCCTGTTTGATCGCCGCGCTGGCCTCGAGAAGCAGCTGCACGCACTCGAGGTGGCCGTACTCGCACGCGATGTACAGCGGCGTGGCGCCTGCCTCGTCCGCCTGGTCATCGCGACGCCGGCCTCGAGAGCAGCGGGCCATATCGACGTGGCCCTCCTGGCACGCGATGA
>NW_005202252.1:0-1116 GCF_000372725.1 Emiliania huxleyi CCMP1516 | reverse complement strand
ATCGCCTTCCGGCGACGGCGAGGCCTCGGAAGTGGGCCATGACGGCGCTGCTGGTGGCGCCGACGCTGAGGGTCGGGTCGGGGCAGCCCGCCACCGGCTCCAGCCCTTGCTCCTGCGCCAGCGGGTCGGAGAGCAGCGAGGCGGTGTCGAAGACCATCTGGTCTTCTCCAGCCTCTGTCAGCCAAAGATGAAGCCCATCACATTCGACCCACGAGATTGGCAACCTCGCGAGGCGAGATAACTTCGAAAGCTTCGATCACAAATCGAAGCTGTTGAGGGCGCTGTTAGGCGAGGCGCCAGCGTTGCGCGGCGGTCCCCCCCCCCCCCCCCCCCGTTATGGTTCGGGCTACGGGGTGTGGAGGGTGAGTTGAACAAGGGGTTGTGCGCCGGGCCCTCCTGCTCGGCTCCAGCCCCTGTTGATAGGTCCAGGTGATAGTCCTGGATGGGCAATGCATACGCCTCACTGCACACTGGGCCTTAGATCGCCCAACCGCGTCCCGGTGCTCTGCCGACGGATTTGTGACTCCGCCGCACCGCGCCGCGGCCGGGGGCCCTCCGGAGGCCGAGGATGGCCGTGACGGACCGGGACGAGCTCTGGGAGGTACAGTGTCAGTCAGTGTATATATTGTAGAGACCAACCATGTCCACAATATCTCTCAGTCTAGCTAAGCCTGGGAAGGCGATGCCGGGGCCGTACAGCAGCTTGATGCATGCCACCGAAGCGGCGCTGTCGAGGTTCGCCGAGCGCGGCGAAATCCGGGGACACCGTCACCGACGAGCGCGTGGTGGTATTCACTCCGGACAAAGACGGCTACACGCACACGAGCCGCGGTCGTCGGTCGTGTAGCCGTCTTAGCGGCGAGGCGCGGGACCGTCCTGTGGCGAAGTGGGTCGCGTCCCCGGATTTCGTTCAACCCACCCTCCACCCTCTAGCGAGTGGGGTGCTGGGATTGGCCACCAAGCGTGGAGACAGCAGTGGCATCCTTTGAGTCCCCTTTGCCGCGATGCCGATGGTCATTGGACGGCCGCGCCTCGTCTTCTTGCGCGGGCCTTTCTGGGTTTCTCCCGATGTGCTCAGCACGTTGCTCCGCCGATGTCGCACGCCAGCGGCACTCG
>NW_005202253.1:0-1116 GCF_000372725.1 Emiliania huxleyi CCMP1516 | reverse complement strand
ATCCACCGCGTGACGAGGCGGGTGCGTTGTAGAGCGATGTAGAGGCGCTCTACAACGTGAAATCTCTACAACAAACTCTACATCATAAGCGGCGAACGAGGCACGGTCGCTCTCCGACATGAGGCGCGTTGCACTTACCAGTGCTGCCCTGGCCTTCTGTCTGCCCGCCCAATGGGTGGGAGGTGCCTCTGCTGCTGTGGCATGCCTCACGGCTGCGACTGGCCGGCGCCTCGGCGCGTCAGCTCGGCTTGGCGTAGCGATCGTGGCCAGCGCAACTCGCCTGGACTCAACGCTCAGCCAGGAGCTCCCGCACGCGCTGGCGCGAGTCATGGCGCATGCAACGCGTCTGAATGCTCGCCTCGCCTCGCGCAAATGCGACCGTCCTCGCAGCCGATAGTCCACCGCCTGCTAAAGAAGCACAGCGACGAATGCGGCACCGGCGACGCATGGCAGGCTGGTCATGACGCAGTTATAGGGTGTTGTGTGCCGTCAGAGTGACCGTCTCTGTGTGTCAGTGATAGTCAGGGCCGTCCATCAGAGCTCCAGTAAGCTCGGAGACACCCCATTAGTGCGACTCGACCTCTTTGAGTCACTGCCTTCCCGGCGGTTTGGCTGTAGAGCCTCTACAACAAACTCTACAGCAAAATCGCGCTCTACATCGCTCTACAACGCACCCGCCTCGTCACGCAGCCGATGTAGAGCTCTACAGCTCTACAGCACTCCAGAGCGCTCTACATCTCTACAGCTCTACAGCGCTCTACACTCTACATCCTCTACACCCTCCCTCAGTAGGGGACACCCAAAGCGCAGAACTAACCCTCGCGGAGACCTGTGTTTACTTTACGGCCCTTTCCCTGCGAACGCGCACCCCCCCAGGGCTAGGGCTCTCTAGCCCGTGTACCCTCGAGTAACCCGATGCCGATCATCCGCGGCGGCCCGCTGGGTGCGCTTCTTAGCTCCCCGGCCCTGGATGTGAGGTTACTGACTGCACTCCAAGTGCTCCAAGGGCGGCAACACACCCATCAAGCTACAGATCAACGGAGGAGCTGCGCCGTGACCTACAGAGAGTAGGTAGGTAGGTAGAAAGGTGAAGAACAGCCAGGCTCGGACTGGACA
>NW_005202254.1:0-1116 GCF_000372725.1 Emiliania huxleyi CCMP1516 | reverse complement strand
CGGTGCGGGGCGTGTGCCCGTCATAGCGGCGAGGCGCGGGACCGTCTGTGGCGAAGTGGGTCGCGTCCTCCGATTTCCTCAACTCACGGTCCGCTCCCTCTAAAAGGAACAGGTCCCCGGCCGCGCCGGCGCCCGTGCGGTCAGCGGTCCGATTTAGGTTTTTGTGGCAGGGTTCTTTAGAGAGAGTGGAGGTGTGGAGACTGGAGTGTGGTCGGCGACCTGCCGGGGTCGTGTCCCAGTCAGACTGTCACGTCCTCACGCGATGGTGGATGGAGGGGACTAGCACTACTCTAGCGGTCTTCCACATGGTCCCTCGGGTCCCTGCTGCTCCTAATCTCTTCGTACGTCCTGCTCCTGCTGATCTCCGCAACCAAGTCCTGCTCCTTCCCTCGTCTAGCCCTGCGGCACGGCCTGCGCGTCTGCTCCAACTCTCGCAACCTGGCAAAAGCCAAAATCTCCCCCCCGTCGTCTGCCCTGCGTCGTCTGGCGACGGGTCCACCTCCATAGTCGGTTGAGGTAGCCGCCTTCCTCGTGCCTCTTCCCAACGAAATATAGAGGACACATACGGAGATCGATAACAACCAACCAGCCACAGGCCCTCACACTACATGCAGGCTCCCCACGCACATATCTAGATACTGCACACATATCCAAGGGACTGGCGAGAAAGTGCGAGGGAGGCAATGGCATCGGGCGAATTCAGCGCTCGCCGAGCGGGGTGGCATGGCTTTGCGCGGTGCGGCGCACGAGGACGTACTTGTGCGCCCAGTCGCACACCGGACACGCGAGGGATGAGCAAGCTCATCGCTTTGAATAGCGCTCTTTCTCACCTGTTGCGGCGGCAGCGGAAGGGATGTGCGCCAGTTTGTCCGAGCAGGGCAGGGGGGGTGGGGGCGGGGGGGGGGGGGGGCAACGGGCAGGATTGATCATCTGGTTAATTGTCAAAATTCCTGTTGTGCAAAAGGGGAGGGGGCTCTAACGAAATGTGTGGTGGGAAAGGGCAGGGAAGGAGCCCAGGGAAGGAAGGGGGGGGGGGGGGGGGGGCCCCCCCCCCGCAAAAACTTTTTTTTAAAAATAGAAGGGAAAAAAATTTGTCCGGCCCCCCAAAAAGCCCCT
>NW_005202255.1:0-1116 GCF_000372725.1 Emiliania huxleyi CCMP1516 | reverse complement strand
GAGCGTTGGGCCAGTTGGGCCACGGCGACCAGCAGAACCAGCTGCTGCCCAAGAAGGTCGAGGCCTTTGCTGGCCAGCGCGTCGTCGCTGTGTCGGCTGGAGGCGGGCATGGCCTCGCCCTCACCGCCGACGGCGCCGTCTGGAGCTGGGGCAATGGAAGTTGGGGCATGCTGGGCCACGGCGACGAGCAGCGGCAGCCGCTGCCGAAGAAGGTCGAGGCCTTTGCTGGCCAGCGCGTCGTCGCTGTGACGGCAGCGGAAATGCACAGCGTCGCCCTCACCGCCGACGGCGCCCTCTGGAGCTGGGGCGGTGGAGCCTCCGGCAGTCTGGGCCACGGCGAGGACCTGTCGAACCAGCTGCTGCCCAAGAAGATCGAGGAGTGGGCGCCGGGGCTCTGAGATCCAGACCCACTGACACGAGGAGGGATCGCGGGCGTTTCGTGTTTCGTCGGCAGGTGCGAGGTGGACCGAATAGAATGGTAGAACCGATGAGAGTTATACAGAGCCGCCAAAAACGCGGTGCGAAAAAAAGGTGGTGTATCGGGCGTCTCTCGTCTCTGCACGTCATCGAGCCCCTGCCCGGACGCTGATCGTGTGATCGAGCTGTCTGTGAGTGATCGACAGATCTGGGGCAAGCCATTTTTCCGCAGCCATCAGCCTTCTTAATATTGCACTCACGGGGCGCAAAACGGTGTGTGTGTGTGTGTGTGTGTGTGTGTGTGTGTGTGTGTGTGTGTGTGTGTGTGTGTGTGTGTGTTGCGCCTCACGTCCTTACCCACTTGCCTGACCACTAGCCATGTCGAGTAAACATACATGCGCCAACGGCGCGGCTACATACGTACGTTACGTACGAGAGAGACTAAGAGAGAGAGAGAGAGAGAGAGAGAGAGAGAGAGAGAGAGAGAGAGAGAGAGAGAGAGAGAGAGAGAGAGAGAGAGAGACTAGAGATCACACCTCCCTCTCCCCTTTCTCCCAGTAAGCTAAAAGTACTACTAAAGTATGTGCCAGAGTCGCTGGCAGACAAGGTGCTAGGTAGCGCTATAAGTGGTCCTTCGTCTTCCGTCCAAAAGTCCCAGCTGCGTACGTGCCTGCACGTCCCGCCTCCCAAGAGTTGTCG
>NW_005202256.1:0-12267 GCF_000372725.1 Emiliania huxleyi CCMP1516 | reverse complement strand
TAGTTCTTGGTGGCCCAATGCTACCCAAGGAAGGCCAGAGGAAACAAACTTGGCTCCAAGCGTCAAGCCAGAGGCGGCGCCCCTCGGAAGGCCGAAAAAAGACGCCAAGCGCCTTGGCAAACTCGCCCGCACGCACGTCCATCAGCACGCTCAGGTCGGACTCGAGCAGCCGCGGGTCGAGTACCTCGGCGCTGCCGCCGAGCGCGACGCGGCGGCAGACCATGTCGATGAGGACCTCGTCGGCCAAGCCCTCCAGCTCGAAGACCTTGGCGCTGACCCACGCTCGCAGTGCCTCAGGAGAGGGAGGCATCGACCTGCTGCTGCGCCGAGGACGGGTCGCTGCTGCGGCGTCGAGGACAAGTCGGAGCCACAGTGGCAGTGGTGGTGGGGGCGGCGTGGCGTGGCAACCACGACAGCAAGCCGACCTCTGCAAGAATAACGTGCGCGAGGAAGAGGCCGCCGCAAGCGGCGTGGCGTGGAGCGGTTGAGCGCCGGATCGCCCATGTTTAGCGTTTGCCAAACTTGCCCCGACGTTCTTCTGCTCTGTTTCCAGAAAAGAAAGAAAGAAAACAGACAGCCCAAGGGAGGGATGGGAGGTCTGTTTCCTTGGTTTTTGCACGGTATTCGGATTTTCGCTATTTGGTCGTGTGGGTGTGAATCCCGGGATTAGTCAATGGTACCGCGTCGGCGACGCGGGCGCCTTGCGGGCAGAGCGGCCCTGCGCCACCCTTTGTCTTGCGCGGTCAAAAAAAACGAAACCTCGGCACGGGACTGGCGCGCACTGGCACTATAAACACAGGTACTAACACAAGAAAAGAATTTTTCCCCCACACGGGGCACGGGACTGGCGCGCACTAGACTCCCTAGGGTAGGCGACGGCTAGCGCACCACACACCTCTCCTTAAAATCCCTGTGTGGTGGCGGCGTGCCGTCCTCCCATCCCTCCCTTGGGTTGTCTGTTTTCTTTCTTTCTTTCTTTTTTGGCGCGCACTGGCACTACCACCGGAGAATGACGCGGGTCAAATTTAGCCAGGGAGATGCAAATTTAGAGATGCGGCGAGGCCCGGCGTGCTTTGATTTATCATTTTATATCGCAATTTGGACTTCTGGCATGAGAGTTGGACACGAGAGTTGGACGAACGCTTCATTCCCTCGTGACGATTTTTTTAATTTTTGAGAAGGTGTGGTATTTGGTCGTGTTTTTCTTATTCTAATCTGAAAAAAAGAATTTCACGAGCAAACGCAGTGGCCAGTGCCCGTCGCGAGGGAGCGGGCGGCAGCGCCCCCTTTTTTGCGTTAGTCCAGGGAGATGGCGAACTCGGCGGAGCCCCCTGGCCCAGGAGCCTTGGGAGGCAGCGGAGCAGGAGCCGGCGTCTTGGGAGATACGGCGGCGGCGCGGAGGCCCGGCGCGGACCGCAACGTCGTCTGGCTCGGGTCGCGGCGGGCCCGCTTGCCGTTGTCGCTCCCCGCCAGCGGGACGCGGCGCTGGGGCCCCACGTGCGCGGCGCCGACATACTCGTGCGACCACTTGCCTCCCGCGCCGCTGGTCGAGGTTGGGCTCCAGGCGGCGTTGCCGTTGCGGTATGTGCCGAAGCGAGGGTGCGCCGTGGTCGAGAGGTACCGCCAGTTCGGTCGGTCCGTCTTGGCGGCGTCGCCGTGCGGCGTGGCGGTCCAGAGGGAGCCGGAGAGGTCGCTCAGAGCGGGGCCGATGCCGAGTCCCTGCCAGGACGGCAGCACGACGACTCGGTGCTCGCGCCTCGTTTTGCTCTTCTCGTGCGCCGCCGTGTCCCTCTTGTCGAGCGAGCCAAAGTGGTTGATGGTAGCAACCATGCCGACGAGCGACCCGCTGCCCGCCAGCCGGAGCACGTCGACGGTGGCGCCACTCTGGAGCTGCGAGTCCTTGTAGTGGTGCTCTGCAAAGACCGCCTCCCAGAGCGTCGTGACGTATCCGCCCGCGGACGCCTTGGGGTGATCGGGCGCGGTGCGCAGCTCAAAGTGGAGCTGAGGCCGAGAGAAGGGGCAGGCGCCGCCGATCCCCCAGCCGGGTGGCGCCGGCGGCGGTGCAGCGCTGGTCCACGAGAGCTCGTGCACCAGCTTGTGCGAGGTGAGGACGAGCAGCTCCGGCCGCAGAAACGGAACGATGTCCTGGTGCACCGTCGCGACGACAAGTTTGAGCCGGCCGACCCCAAAGCCGTGCATGAGCTTCCTCAGCCCGGCACACGCGCGCGCGGCGAGCCGCCGGTCGAGCACCGAGGTAAACTCGTCGATGACGACGCACCCGCCCGCGGCGACCTGCCGCGCCTCCGCCACGGCGTGCGCGCAATCTGCCAAATAGCGCTCACCTGCAGGTATTGTGCGTGTAAAAGAGGGAGGCGGACAGGGAGAGGGAGAGCATTGGGGGAGAGAGGAGAGAGAGAGAGAGGCAGTCGCCCGCGGAGAGCTGCGCGTGAGGCCGTCGGCTTGCAGTCTGCCGCAGCCCGAGCCAGCGCTCCATCGCGTCTGCGACACCCCCCTCGCCCTCGCCGAGCAGGCGCGCAATCTCCGAGGCGACCGACTCGCGCGCTGGCCAGTGGGTCCTGCCCGGCCTCTTCTCGCTGCCCTTGACAGCCT
Source organism: Emiliania huxleyi CCMP1516 (assembly GCF_000372725.1). Taxonomy (NCBI): domain Eukaryota; phylum Haptophyta; order Isochrysidales; family Noelaerhabdaceae; genus Emiliania; species Emiliania huxleyi. Next base: position 9,657 of record NW_005202256.1, on the reverse strand, counting down.
TGAGTGCGAGCGACTTGCCCGAGCCAGACGCGCCGAGCACCACCGCCACCGTCCAGAGTGCGTGCTCGTCCGTCAGCTGGGGAGGCACGACGTAGCGCCGGGGGAACCACCGCCGCTGGTCGACGGCGCTCGTCTCCAGGCCCGTGACGCTGCACGCCTCGACGGTCGCCAGGTCGATAGTCACGCTCGTCTTGACCTAGTCAGTCAGTCAGTCAGTCACGCAATCCATCGATCACCAACACCATGGTGTGGTGCGACGCGCTCACGGCCGCCTCGCCTCCGTGCTGCTGGACGGTCGTTCGCCAGCCACGAGCGAGAAGGACGCGGCGGCCGAGGCTCCGTGGCGCTGCGCCAGCGAGAGATCGGGATCGACCGCTGGGGCCGCGCCGGCGCGGTCATAGTCGTCGTCGCGGTACCGGATGCTGATGCTGGCGGCGGGCCGCCGCTCGGCCGTCGCCGGCGGCACGTTGCGCGTCAGTCGCGGCATGCCCTGCTCGTCGAGCACCACGAGCCAGTCGGGCTGCATCCACGCCGCCAGCTCCACGTCGACGCTGGCGAGCACGACGTTGGTCAGCTGCGACTTGGAGACGATGCGTGCCATGCCCGCGGCGAGCAGGCGGCGCGTGTGCGGCTCGACGAACCCGCCAAAGTCGTCAAACTGCTTGCGGTGGTCGAGGGCTAGCGCGAGCGAGCAGCGTGCTTGCTGACCGTTGGAGAGAGCACCAAAGTTGAGCATCCAAGTCGGCACGCTGTTGATTCCGATTGTGTTGAGTCGGTCCATAGCCGCCGGCACACCGCCCCGCCGCTCCGCGAGGTACGAGACGATCGGCTGGTACTTTGGCCAAAGCTCCTTCCTCTCCGCCGCTCCGACCACCCCGCGCTCCACCAGCGCGTCGAGCAGCCGCGTCTTGCCCGATCCCGTCGGGCCGCAGATCAGGCCGAGCCCAAAGCCGCTGCCGGCAATCTCCTCGACGACCGAGCGGGTGGCCTCGGCGGGCGAGCGCGTGGCCTCGGTGGGCGAGCAGGTAGCCTCGGCGGGGGAGCTGGTGGCCGCGGCGGAGGAGCTGGCTTCGGAAAGCGGGTCAGGCGAGGGCACGTTGGCCGGAGTGAGCGTTGAGCGCTGCACCGCGCGGCGCCGGACCGGCTCACCAACCTTGTGCTGCTCCATCCGAGTGAAGTCAATCTCGTAGCGATCGCCACGGATGTTGAAGGACGCTCGGCCATGCCGTGTCGCGTTGCCTTGAGCCGTCGGCGCTGAGGCCTGCCATTCTGCTTCGATTGCGCTGCTCACCGCGGGGTCGTAGGGCTTGAAGGCACCGGACAGCTTGACGGACCACATCGGAACGCGAGGGCGGTTTCGCCGTCACGAGGCGCGAAGCGAGGGGCGGATTGTCGGGCGAAGCAGAGGCGGACTGGCGGCGAGCCAAATGTGGCAGGAGCCGGTTGCTGAGAGTCCCAATGACGGGATCGGATTTCTTTTAATTGTTATGACACATGCATCGTCGCTATCGCACATCATTGCCCCTCTCTCAGTGCAATCTAAATGGTTCAGGGCGAGCCCGGAGCGCGTACGATCACAACGCGATGATCACCGACATCAGTCAGTCAGCGCTAACTAACGAACGAACGCGCTGTGCGGACGGACTGGCGACTCGCTGACTCCCTCGTTTGTGTATTGACGGAACCACGATCTCGGACGATGGCCTTATTGCCATCGCAACCACTGCACGCGCCTCAATCTCCTTTCCATCGAGGAGACAGATGTATCCTCTGCGGCGGGCTGCTCGGAGTGGACTGCATGATGTAGCCTCTCCGGCGGCGGCCTCCAGGCCACCCGACGCCCGCGCACGCGCGGCCGGCCTGCAGCAGCCCTATCGGGCGTGCCTCTCCGCGTGCGGCGCGGCTTGGAACGTCACCGCAGCAGACCCTCGGCTGCTCATGCGCGCTCTCTCTGGCCGTCGCCCCGGCTGCCGAAAGTCAAGGTTCCTGTCATTTCCTGTCGCCGCCGACCGGCAGAGCCCGTGCCCAGCCTCCTTCCTGGCAGATCTGGCCAGAGAAATCGCGTCCCCAATCGACCCCAACGCGTCTTCTCTGCTCGCGCTTTCGGGCTCGAGCCCTGCGCGCCAGAGAGCCCAGCCGGCTGTGTCGTGCGCTGTGTGCGGCGCGCGCGTGTTGTATAGTACTCTGAACTTATACTATGAAGTACTGCAGCGTTCCACCACACGCGCGCGCCGCGCGCCGGACACAATTCTCAATGCGAGCCCCTCGCGAGCCAGACGCGCAGCGTCAGATAGAGATGCACGACCTGCTGGCGCGCCACCGCTGTCAAGCGTGCGCAACACGCCCCGATTGCGAGTCTCCATCGATCCTTCCCGGACTGCCGCGCGGGAGAGACGCGCCGGCTGAAATCTGGCTCTCTTCGACGCCTGCGCGTCTGCGCGCAATGCCTTGCGGCCGCTGCACCTCCAGCGCGCCGGAGATAAACTGCGATGCTTGACTGGTCGCTCAACCGAGCACTCAGACGGGCTTTGCGCCGTCCGCGCGCTCGATTGAGTGTATCTTTGGCCGCGCGCAGGCGCCCACATCGCGCACGCCGCTCCTTCGAGGGCTCGCCGGGGCTCTGCTCCAAGAGACCTCGAGAGAGCGTGCGTGTGTCTCTACTCGCCAGGACACATCCGACCAGATTTGCATGACCCCAATTCTCCTATTCCTCCTCGAAACGTCCGCTCTGCAGCCGCGGTCTCGACTCCCTGCCGTCCGTCACGCCCGGGAGCCGCGCTCCGCCTCCACCGTCCGGTTGTGCGACCGTGAGGCTGCCGCGCCCACCGAGGCAGCAGAGACCGCCACACCACCAGCCACTGCTGAGTCCAACAGCCTCCTCGGGCCGCGCGAGGCAGCGCTTGCCAGCGTGCCGCTCTTTTTTCTGCTCCAGTCAACTACCGTCGGCCTCGCTCGTTCGGGACTCCCTCCTGACCTGGCGCCGCCCGTGGGCCGCGCCGCTGCGTTCGGGCTCTTTGCCGCCGTGCAGGCCGCATCCGGGACGTCGGTCGACACGTGGCTGCTCCGTCCCGCCGCGGAGCCCGAGTGGCGCTGGCTCGCCGCGCCGTGGGCGCCGGCGGCGGTCTTCGCCGCCTTTGCTGCCGCAGCGCTCGCCCCAGCGCTCGCATGCCAGCTGTTCGGGCAGGCGGAGGTGGCGGAGGCGCTGCTGCCCGCGGGCGGGCCGCCCCCGTCTGCGGCGCGCTGCCTCGACGTCCTCCTCCTCGCCCCCCTCACCGAGGAGGCCTTCTTCCGAGGCTGGCTTCTCACCGCCTCTGCGCGGGCCGGCGCGCCTCGCGCGGCGTCAGCGGCCGCGTCGGCGGCGCTCTTTGCGCTCTGGCACGCCGGCGACGGCGCGGGCGGGCTGCTCGCCTTTGCGGCGCTCGGAGGGTGGCTCGCCGTCGTGTACCAGGCCGGCGGCGGCCGGCTCGCCCCTTGCGTGGGAGGGCACGTGCTCTGGAATGCGCTCATCTTGGCCTTGCGCGCGGCGCGGTGAGTGTGACAGCAGCGGGCCTGAGATATACTGGTGCTTGGTTGGTGCATCTCGGCCGAGATTTCCCACACCCACATACCCTTATATCTGCCTGACCACACGGTTGGTGGTGTCCGCATCATGTCGCTCACCCGCGTGTAGCGAGAAAAGCCGTTTTTTGCAGAGCGGCGAGCGCCCCTTCGCGGCGGCCGGCGGGGCTCGCAGCACCAGCAGCAGATCCACTTCCAGCATCAGCAAGCGGTCTGGGGTCCTGGACGCTGGAGATGACGATATTGACGTTGACGAGCCCCGACTCAGTCCGTCCGCGACTCGCGCCTGAGCTTTTTTTTCGCGTCCCGCAGGCTGCCAGTGCCGAGGCTGCCAGGCTCCAGCCCCTGCAGCCAGCGCGCACGCCCCGGTTTACAAATCATTTGACAAATCTGCCCACATTTTTGGCTCGCGCACAGTTGGTCGACAGGAGGCTCGATTACGCTGACGTGGCCACTATGGAGTATTTGAACGTTCTCCCCCCTCCCCCCGCGACCTCCCCGCCACGCACAAGGGCGGCTAGAAGGGCGGAGTGCGTCTACACAGCGTGGGCGTCAGTGGCCCGGGATGATTCCTTGCAAGTACTCCGGTAGCACGGGTTTCTCCGGGACGGGAACGCGCGCCGTCTCCTCCCCCGTGATTGGGTTGAAGCCCGCGACGTTTGTTCTCTGCTGCAGGTTGGCGGCGCGCATGGCCGCACGGTACCGGAGTGATTCGTCGGAGTAGCGGAGGCACTGGCCGTCCTTCCCCTCCCCGTACTGGAGCGTGATGGGGTCGTACGGCATCGACGTCTTGTTGCTCTTGCAGAACGTCCCCTCGCGCGCCATCGCTTCGTGCCGGGCCAGCTCCGCCTAAGGAGGCGCGTGGTGAGGGCTTTGGGGTCGGTGATGGCGGTGGCCGTGTGGCGACTGTCGAGGCGGCGGTGGCGGGCGAGGCAGCGGTTATGACTGTAGAGACAGCTTAGGCAGCGGCTCTGCGTCAGTGGTGGCGGCGCGCGTGCTCCGCCCCGACCGTCGGCTGGTGCCACTGCTGCGACAGCTGGTAGTTGCGGCTGTTGCGGCTGTTGCGGCTGTTGCGGCTGTTGCGGCTGCTGCGGCTGCTGCGGCTGCTGCGGCTGCGACCGCTGCTGCTACCACGCTGCTACTGTGCGAGCCGACGAACCTCGTGCTCTGCCTCGACCACGCGCCATCGCTCCTCCTCCGCGTGTGTGCGGGCGATGCGCTTCGCGTGGAGGACCTGCTCCTTACGCATGAGGACTGCGTTGCGCGACGCCTTCTCTGCCGCCGCCGCGTTGGTTTCGAACCGATCCGACTCTGCGATGTGGCTGAGCGAGTCGGGCGGCGGCGTGAGCGAGTTTGGCTCATAGTGGTAGAAGCACTCCCTCCGCTGAGAGAGGCGCATCTTCTCGAGGTCCTCCTTGTGGACAGTGCCGTGGCGCTCCGCCCGCGACTTGGGCGCAAGGTTGCGCACCTCCCCGAGTGCGGGTGGAGCCGGGCGTGCGCTCATGGTGTATGCCGGCGATGCGTCCGGACGAACTTGTGAAACCGTCAGCCTTGCAAGGTGTAAAAATCAGCAGAGTCTCCTACGGGAATGTACGTAAGAGCTACATAGACTGAAAATCTTTCGAAGGTATATTGTTGGCAAAGCAAGACACATAGCTCACACAAAATCACATGTGGAAAGCGAACGACTCGTTATTGCTTTAGATTTCTTTCTCTCCTTCTCTCTCTATCAATAACTCTTTCTATCAATAACTCTTTCGAGTCGTTTTTCTTCACCGTTACGCCCTGCCAGCGCCCGCCGCTCTCGGGCACTCTCGGGTCCGAACCCACACTATGCGCGTTCCTCCGCTCCTCCTTCTCCTCTCGTTCTTCTCGCCTGGCCTCGCCGCCGCATTCCTCACCCAGAGCGCGGTGCTCTCCGAACTCCTAGTCGAGTACGACGCGACTATGCGCCCATCTCAGACGGAGTGCAGCGCGACCTCTGCAGATCACATTCAGGTCCAAATCGTTACGGACGCGCTACACTCGATCGACCAGGTTTCCAAGTCATACGCTCTCGACGCGCTGCTGCTCCTCGTGTGGAGTGACCCCCGCTTGGACTACAGCACCCGGAACCTGTCCTGCGCCGACGCCCTCACATTCGAGAGCATGGACGTGCTCGGCATCTGGTCGCCAAAAATTTCGGTGCCGCAGGCAAGATCAATCTCACTAGGCGGCGGTTCCGGCAAGATGGCAGCAGACGGCGAGTCGGTCGAGATCGGTGCGGACGGGACCGTTCGGTGGCTTCGACGCATGCACGCCCTGATTCACTGCAACTCCTTCTCCTTCGGCCGCGTGCCATTCGACACGCAGTACTGTCAGATGGATGTGGGTGTGCTCGGCTACAGCTACGAGGAACTAACAGTCGGCTGGCTGACGCAAGAAGCGGCAGCTAACGCGGGCGTCGAGGCGAGTCTGAGGTCGGGGGAGTGGATCGCCAGGCTGGAGAGCCTTCGGAGCGACGTGCGAGTGCCGGCACCATTGTCTGGCTACAGGCCGCCATCTCTCGCCGCGCTCTGCTTCTCGCTCGAGCGGAGCTCGCACGGCGCGGACTTCACCATCCTTGTTGCGGTGCTGCTGGTCATCGCCTCATATTCGGGCTTCTACATCTCGCCTGCCGCTGCGCCTGCACGGATCGCGCTCGCGTTCCTTTGTTTCCTGATGGTGCTCAACAACCTCAACTCCGTGTATAGCAAACTGCCGCCCCTTGTTCGCTTCAGCGACGGCGAGCGGGTGTGGATATCTGACTTTCTCACCGGCACAATGATTTTCAACTTTCTCGCACTACTCGAATTTGCCGCCGTCAATTTGGGCCTCCGCCTCGTGGCCGAGCAAAGGGCCGCGACATCAACAAAGGAGGGCGGGCAGCACGCGCGGATCACTGAGGATGGCCATGCTCGCGTAGACGAGGTCGAGGTAGGGCCGCCAGCGAGCGCCACTCGCGCGCGCCGTGCCGCCCTTTACGTTGTTCACCGCGCCAAGTGGCGACTCACGGCGCTGTCGCAGCTCGACGTGGCGATGCGAGTTGTCTTCCCCATCACATACGGCATCTTCTGCACAGTCATGTTCTCCCTCGTCGATCAATATGGCACCAACGAGCACGGATGCGTCACCATCGCGAATTGAGACCTCGCACCATGTGCGTCTACAATGATTGAATCGACGATTCGTTGCATGCACAATCCACAAAGCCGAAAGCGCTTCGCCTGAGTGTGTCTCTGGCTGAGTGCTGAGAGCGAGCTCGACCTCGAGTGAGCAGCTGCCATGGGAAGCAGAACTTCTGCCAGACTAGCTGCCAGACCAAAATAGAGAGACAGATATAGAGTACTTATAGTGGAGCCCTCTCGCCTCTGTGCAGCGTAAAGCCGTATATGTGCAGGGGCTTTCTCCCAAGCTCCCAACTCCCATTTTCCGCGCTCTGCGCCCAGCACGCGCCACGGCACGCTCTCCCCCCCCGCCCCCCTCCCCCCTCCCCCCCCCGCCCCCCGCGATGTCGTCCCTTTCTCTCGTGTCTCGAAAAACTAACTCAATAGATTAGATACGCCTTGCGCATTGCATCACTCGCCCTATATAGCCCCCTCACTGTGTCTCGCCCCGTGCCTGCGCGGCGGCGGCGGCAATGATGGCGGCGCCCACGCCCGAGCCGTCCTTGGTCAGGACGAGGGACACGTCTCGCGCGCGCTCCGGCCCGAGCAGCATCTCGAGGCCGCCCTCCATCCTCGCCTGGAAGCCGGGGTAGCGCTCGAAGACGGTGCCGTCGACGGCGACTGTGGCGGGCCCCGGCTCGCTCTGCGCAAGCTCGAGCAGCGATGCGATGCCGACGGCGGCGAGGAGCGCCGCACGCGTCGAGACCGCGGCGCACGCGTCGCGCAGCAGGGAGCGGTCCGCGAGGGTTCCCTGGACGCCCGCCTCAGCGAGCAGGTGAGCCACCTGCGAGGGGGGGAGGGGGGGTCGAGGGGGTGAGGGGGGCGGGCACACTCGGGCGCTCCAGTGATCATCCCGGGCGACCTCGGGCGACCTCGGGCGACCTCGGGCGACCTCGGGCGACCTCGGGCGACCTCGGGCGACCTCGGGCGACCTCGGGCGACCTCGGGCGACCTCGGGCGACCTCGGGCGACCTCGGGCGATCTCGGGCGACCTCGGGCGACCTCGGGCGACCTCGGGCGACCTCGGGCGATCTCGGGCGATCTCGGGCGATCTCGGGCCACCTCGGCCAAGTCGGGCGTCGCGTCCGCCTCGATGGCTGCCAGCGTGGAGGTGTGCAGCGAGAAGCGCTCGCTAAAGGCGGCGTCGAATCCGGCGGCGCAAGTGCGCGAGAAGCCTGCGCGCACGGCCGGCGCCGCGAGGGCTGTCCGGAGCAGCTCACCCAAGTACATGCCGGAGACCATCTTCTCGAACCGCTGCAGGCCCGGGTTCTCCGAGGCCGCGTCGACGGCGGCGTCGTGCTCGTTCCGCACGGCGGCGGTGTCGAGGTTGCCCCACTCCGTGTTGATCGCCATCTCGGTCTCGCGAGAGCCGTCCTCGACCCCGCGCCCCTTGCCAATCTTCGCCGCCTGCTCGACGTACGCCGCGTTCGTGCCCGTGCCTAATCCCGGCTCATCTCGGCTCATCTCGGGCAATCTCGGCTCATCTCGCCAGCCCGATGGCGCCCGTGCCGAAGATCACACCCATCGCCGTGCCGGGACAGCTGTACGCCGCGGCCGCCATCGTGCCGACGGTGTCATTGGCGAGCGCGGTTACCCGCATTTTCAGCCCGCGCGCCTCCAGCTGCGCTTGCAGCAGCGCGACGACGTCTGCTCCGATCGCGTCGGCGGCCGCAAAGCCCTTGTTCCATGCGACGAGCGTGCCGGCGTCGATGGCGGTCTGCGCGGCGGGAAAGGAGAAGGTGAAGCCGATGTCGCCGGCCGCCTCGCCGCCGCACTCGGCCGCGACAAAGGCGGAGACGCAGTCGGCGAGAAAGCCAAAGAGCTCTGCGCCGCTGCCGCGCTTTGCCGCGTCGGGCACCTTGAACTGGCGCTGCCGGACCGGCCCGATCCGGCCGCCGCCCTCAAGCCTCAGCTGTAGCACCCGGAAGTGCGTGCCGCCCAGGTCGAGCGCGAAGTATTCTCCCGTCTCCTCGCCGGTGACTCGGCGGGTGAGGTAGGTGGGCAGCATCCGCAGCGAGCTGTCCGATCCGGCGAGCCCCGCCCGCGCCTCGGTGAGGAAGAGCTGGCGGAGATTCTCCATCGACGCCGGCGGGAGGGCGAACTCGTCGCGCAGCGCCTCCCAAGCGGCGTCGCGAGCGGCCATTACAAACTTTGTCTGAAACTAGGCGGGGGCGGACCTTGCGCTCGCGCCCGGAGCTGGTACCCTAGGGCTTATTTGTTTTTCTTGCTTTATTATTTGTTTTTCTGATATCTTGCGAGGACAAAGAGCTTTTGTGTCTGTGTGTCGCTCGTGCGTGTCGTCATCATCTGTCCAGCGTCCACCCATACCGCGTTGGTGTCCAGTCCGAGCCTGGCTGTTCTTCACCTTTCTACCTACCTACCTACAAAGAGCCGAATTTTTATCTACACATCACTCTGAATCATCAGGTTGCAGCGAGAATCGGCGAGGGACTGCGAAGGGAGATAGAAAGAGGCAGACGACCAAGGGTTAGGGTCACCACGTTATGATCATCCACATCGGCGAATTCAATCTCGCGCTCGCCGTGCTGATCCTTGATCCGCTGGCGCTTGTCCCATTTGTGTCTCGTTGTCCCCCTGACCACGTCGCTCCACAGCGGCCCCGTCACCCCTGCCGTGTGCGACCCCGCCGTGAGCCCTCGCCGAGCCGTCCTCGCACCCACTCGTTCGTGTGGCCGCGTGTGGCATAATATGTCCTCCGGTCCAGTACCTCCCGCCCCCCCTCTCTGTCTGCCGTCCTCCGGCGGTCCGTGTACAGACACGGGCGCGTTCTCACTGCTTCACGGATGACGGCGGTGGCATCCTCAATCTCGCTGGCCCCCATGTATGCCTTCGCCGCGGCGTCGGCGTAGGCGTTGCTAGCGCACCCCGCGTGGCTCGGTACCCACAGGAACGT
>NW_005202257.1:0-1116 GCF_000372725.1 Emiliania huxleyi CCMP1516 | reverse complement strand
GGATGCGCCCACTCGACGTATGCACCCAGGCGCGACCCTGCTTGTCTCCATGGCAAAGTGAGCAAGTCTTCCGAGGCTCCGTGCATGCCATGCCGCAACAGCCAGCCGTCCCGACGAGTAAGAGAAGGCTCCCTGCTACGAAAGTGGCCCCGACGGCAGCACTGGTGACACGAGATGGCAGGAAAATGCCAAAGAAGAGGACGGACTCCACGAGACAAACGCCAAGGTTGTTGTTCTCGTCAGTGTCCGGGGTGTAAGGGGGTGCACAGATGTACACTGACCCGATGGATCCTCCAACTGCGAGAATCGATGGCACGCTCAAAGGGTTGTACTCACCCCGATCCATGACTGACCACAAGGGCGCATCGCCAGAGACAACGGTTCCGGCACCGTCGCATGCAGAGCAGGTCGTGTTGGGCAAAATCTTGAACTCGTATCCCTTGCGGGCCTGCCATCCGTCGCCGTGATTCTCGAAGCAGGTCGTGCAAAAGCGGTTGCGGTTCTCCGAAACGCCATCCTCGATCTTCGAGCAGCGCCGGCACTTCTCCCTGGTCGCGCGGCGATTCTCCTCCTCCTCGAGGCGGTACTGCTCGGCGCACGCCTTGCACTTGTTCACCGTCAGGAACTTGCCTGCACCAACTCGGTCAGCGCTCTGCAAAGCCTCGGCACTGAACTCGGTCCTTGGCAGGTCCTCCTCCATTCTTGTGTGTGTGGTGGTGGGGGGGGGGGGGGGGGGGGGGATTCAAAGGAAAGAGGGAAACCTCCCCCCCCCGGGAAAAGGGGTGCCAAGCCCCCGGGGTCCCCTCCCCGGGGGACCCTCCCCGCACCGGGGGGCACCGGGATGTTTTGGCCTCAACCCCTCCCCTAATGGCGGTGCTCCCTCTCCCCCTTCCGGAGGGGGGGGGGTCCCTTAATCAGGGGGGGGCGCCGGTATTGGGGTTTACAAAAAGGTACACCCCCCTCCCCCCCCCTAGAAACCCAAGGGTTTTTTTTAAAAAACCATTTTGGGCGCCCCCCCGAGAGGGGGAACCCAAAGCGCGCCGGAAAAACTTCTTTTCCGCTAACCCCCACAATTTTTTTGTTATGGCGACGTGGGCTCTCAAAAAAAAACTAAAA
>NW_005202258.1:0-1116 GCF_000372725.1 Emiliania huxleyi CCMP1516 | reverse complement strand
CGGGCAAAGGCAGGCGACCATCCCTCCAGTCGGAGTGGCGACCACGTACCATTTTAGCGGCGGTGGTTTGGCCGGAGGCGGCGGCGCCTTGCGGCAGAGGGGGCAGCGCAGCGAGCGGTCGGCGTGGGCGCACCGCGTCACGCAGTGGTGGCAAAAGTAATGCACACAGCCTGCAGGCCAGGGAGTCGGCCTCTCCATCGGTTCGAGGCAGATGGTGCACTCCTGTCGGCGCTGCTGCACCTTCCGCACGCGAACCTGGATCAGCACCGCCGCGGCGAGCTGAAGCTCGACTCGCAAGCCGTCAGCGTCCAGCATGGCGGGATCGGAGCGCAGGCGTGGGAGGCACGGTACCGACCGCCGCACGAGAGTCGAAGAGGAGTCAGTTTTTGCAGAACGACTCGGCAATCTCTGTCGGACTTGTCACGGCGTCCCGAGTTACGTGCATTCGCATTTAATAAAAATTCGTTGTTTTAACCGTGTTGTATCTGTGTTAGTGCCAGTGCGCTTCTTAGCGAGGGCTTCTTCCTCCGTCTCTACGCACGATTTCTGTTCCTTTCTTTCGGTTCTTGTTTTTTTTTTAAACTCCGCTTCTTCTTCTCAATGTTCTTTTTGGGGTGTACCTGTGTTAGAGAGAGAGACTTTTAGCAATACCAAACAACTCTAACATTTTGTTGTGTTAGTGCCAGTGCGCGCCTGGCATCTTTTAAGTCCGCACCTGTGTCGAGCCTGTCTAGGTAGGTAGGTAGAAAGGTGAAGAACAGCCAGGCTCGGACTGGACACCAACGCGCCTGTCTGCTGTAGCATTCACTTCTTTTTTGTGTTAGTGCCAGTGCGCGCCAGTCCCGTGCCCATTGCGATCAAATTCTTTTTTCATGTCCTGGTTGGACGCACAAACCCTCTCTCGCGCGAACGCCGACGCTCGATCTCGTGAAGCGCCTGTCAACCGCGCCGAATGCTGCCCGAGGGCACCGGCCACGCACGCGCCGCTTCGAACCCCTCTGCGGACGCGGCGGCGGTGCTGGGAGGCGCGCCGCCGGCAAGGCTTCCCGAGGGCGACGCGGCTCTGCTCCCTCTCGGCTGGGGCCAGCGGCTGGATGTCGGGACGCGCGGGACGGT
>NW_005202259.1:0-1116 GCF_000372725.1 Emiliania huxleyi CCMP1516 | reverse complement strand
CTGATTCAAGCGGGCGCCCAGGACAAAGCCTGTGGCGCCAGCCACGAGACTCACGCCGAAGAGGAGCGCCGCACCCCCTCGGTGGTCACGGTGGTCCTGCTCCGACATCATATGTCGGTTCGTTGGTAGGCCCAGACAGCGACAGCACGCGAACGTAAAATCGCGGCAGCATATCTCTAAGTTTCTCCGAGACCTCGCGAGCGGCCGGTTATTCACAGCTGGGCAGTGTGGTCTGGGCCGGGTAGGGCAGTGTGGGTTTCACACCCGGGGCAGGTAGGGGATCGGGCAGGGCAGTTGTGCGGCAGTATGCGGGCAGGGCAGTACGGCAGGGCAGGGCAGGGCAGGGCAGGGCAGGGCAGGGCAGGGCAGGGCAGGGGCAGGTAGTAATTGCAGGGCTGAGATTTAAAAAGTCAGCGGGTGAAAAAAAGGGGGCGGTAATTGCTGTGAACATGGAATTTACATACCAATCTAAGTGAGATGTGTGAAGAGGACGGAAAGGGGTCGCGCGTTGAGCGGGGGTCCAATTTGTGCCCTCTCTCACCCTCTCTGTGCTGCGTATGGGTTCTCCCTATCGCCATCAATGCCCGTAACCGCGCGCAAGCGACCCGTTGACCCACGCGCGCAAGCGACCCGTTGAAATCGAGTTCCTAAGCTCCATGTCGTAACGATGGCGCAGATCTACACGGACACGAGAGCGGCCTGCGCCCGGCGCCGCGGCCACAGTGGCAGGCGTCCACTGATCCAAACCGGCGCGGGAGGTCACGCGGAACGTGTCGAACGACGGGTCGAGCCCCCCCCTCCATACCAGCGCACAGGGTCCCGTTCCCTGGAAAAGGCATGCCATTAAGGAAGTATGTGCGATTCTGTGCATCCTCTCCTTGCCACTGCAACCCCGCCTGCACATGTCGGGTACCGCGCCGCAGGGTCGGCCCACACAAAAGCTATATAATCTCACGCGCGGAAGACCATGTGAAACAGCACCGAGTGACGCGGGCGCAAACGCTTCTCACATCTCATCGCGAAGGGCTCAACGTGCCGCGCAACCGGGCAACCGCGCGCGCCGGCGCCCTGCCCGTCGCCGAGCCCCAGCCGCCCTGCTCGATCTCGCTACATTGC
>NW_005202260.1:0-1116 GCF_000372725.1 Emiliania huxleyi CCMP1516 | reverse complement strand
CCCCCTGGCTCTGTTGGCTGTACTGACTCTGGCTTCCCCCGCCCTCCGCCTCTCCCTCCGTTGCCGCGTCGGGAAGCTCGAAGAACTCATCGTCGATAAAGGCCATCTCGTCGTCCGCCGCGGCGCTCTTATCTCTCTCGTCGTCTCCCTCGTCGTCGTACGTCTCGCTCGCTGGCGGCTCGCTCTCCATCGGGTTCGTCGTCCCGCCTTCGGGCGTTGGGCCGTGGACTGCCTTGTCGTGCTCTGCCGTGTTCCACGGCTCGACCCCAGCTCCCTGCGCTTCGCGCACCGCGTCGAGGGTCCGCTGTGACACTTGCCTCTCGTGCCCTGTCTGTCGTCGCGTCGGCTGCCACCCCGAGGATGGAGTAGAGTTGCCCTGTGGGCGCTGGTGGAGCGTCGTCGTGGCGATGAGTCACGATGGCGCTGCCCCTCTCGTTTGGCGTGAAGGCGGCGTCCTCTTGGGTGGCGCATTCGCCGCCGTACCCCCCGAGCGTGCGTCTCTTTAGCTCGCTGGAGTAGATCTCTTTGATTCGCTGCCACATCTCGCTTTCGCGATGGAACGTCGAGTATGCCTTGCGTGCTCGGGGTTCGTCGATGAACAGGTCTCGCCATCTGTCCAGCGTCTTCGGCGCCCGGTCGGGCGTCCCGCCGATCTCGCCTCGGCGCTCCCTCAGCGCCGCCTCCCAGAAGACGGCTTGCGCCCTCTTGGCGGAGGTGCCCCCCTTCCTACGTGGCTTGGCGGCCTTTCCCTCGTTCTCCCGTGCCAAGGTGTCTCGCATTGCTTGGGCCGTGCCGTCTTGGATGGCCATTAGCAGCGTGCGGGGCTCTGCGTCCCAGCCGCCGGCTCGAGCGACCGCTTCCTCTACCGCCCCCGGGGCTTTATTTTTGTACCGAAGCTTGCATTCTTCATACGCCTCGTGCTCCCGTGGCCCCTCTAGGTGGCATACCTTGACCCTATCGACAAGGCGCTCTCCCTCGTCGTCCTCGTTCCCGGGGCTCCCCCCGAATAACTTTTCGCCCCCGAGGGCTCGGTGGGGCGGTTGCTTCCCGCTCCTCGATCCCAATCGACTGGTCCTCCGGATCAGCCGAATGTTTCCGCTCCCCATTGATGTCCCG
>NW_005202261.1:0-1116 GCF_000372725.1 Emiliania huxleyi CCMP1516 | reverse complement strand
AGACCGACGTGTGATTCAGATAGTTGTCTTCGATGTGTGTGTGATTCAGATGTGTGTGCGTGTGATTTTCGGCACGGGTATAGATTAGAAGGAACGTATCGTCACACACACCCTCTTTGAGAGAGGGACACAGCGTGGTGCACAGTAGCGGGCTAGCTTCTACAGAGGCAACCGGTCCGAGGGCGAGCGTTTCGCTCGCCCTGATGCGCATGAGCGACGTGGAAGCTCTCGACCGGCGCAGATGCCACGGGCGACACCAATCCCAGCCTCAAAAGGCGAGGAGGGCTGGTGGAGTGCCCAGACGGCAGTGGCTTCCGAAGAACTTTTTGCGGGTGACGCAAAGGATCCGAGGAGAGAGCACCTCGGCTGCCGGCGAGGCATCCGCCCCGCGCCCACACATCTGATGGAAAGTGCGAAGAAGCGGTGGCGGCAGGCTAGCCACCGGTGGGGCACACGGAGCGATATGGCGTTCGGCTGCGATTTGAGTGCAACCGGGTGACGCATCTCCTCCACAGAGACGCGGGGACGGCGTGCCTGCGAGGCGCCCGATATGCGCCAACGGACCCAATGGAAAGTGCGAAGCGAGCACTCGACGGCTCGCAGCCTGTGGACGGAGCACGAGAGCTCGAACCTCGCACTCTCGTGCAAAATCGGCACCTCGGAGCGCCTTTTTCACACCGCATTCGAGCCCATGAAAACAACAATGTACCCCAAGCAGCACGATCACGCCTCACACCGGTGCGGTGGTGCCGGGCGGCTCTAGGGGGTCAGGCTGGCTGCATGGCACCACCCGTAGCCCGTTTTGCTGCCCTGGCATCACCCGGAGGGGGGATTGAACATGGTAGTCGAGCCACGCGCTCACGTTGGAGAGGAGGTCGGCGATCGAGGTGCCGCTCTGGATGTCGAGCACGTTGTACGTTGTGTGCCTCAGCCTGGCCAGGGCCGAGTTTGCGTCGAGGAGGAAGAAGCGGGTGTCGTTGATGCGGACCGATGCCACTTCTCCGGGATCCGCACCTGCCTCGCCGAGGGCCCATATTGCGCCGCGGTCGGGACGCGCCCGTGGTCGATCCGCTTGCCGTCCCGCTGCTGCAGTGAGCAGGCAGTGAGACGACCGAG
>NW_005202262.1:0-1116 GCF_000372725.1 Emiliania huxleyi CCMP1516 | reverse complement strand
TAAGCAGCGCGGTGCCACGGTTAAACGCCTCGTTGTCCTGGCCGGTGCGTATTAGCGTCGCCGGAGCTCCGATCACGATCGACCCCGCAGAGCCCGAGCAGGGCTCGGGCAGCGCCGTCACCGTCTTCAGCTCGGTGCCACTCTCCAATGGCGCCGTCTGGTTGCGTATCTCCCAACAGAAGTCGGAGCTGGAATAGCCTGCCGGCCCATCTGTGGGCTCTGGGCATCCACCGTCCATGGGCCGCCGCGAGACGATGACGTGCGAGTACGGCGGAATGCAGTCGTCGACTGCCCTTTCCACCGCTCTGCAGAACGGGATCAGGATCAGAAATGTGCTTCGTCTGATTCTTGGCATGTCTGCGACCGTTTGGCAGCGTTACACCAGCAGCTTTCAGCGCCAAGTCGCTTGACGGCTTTCAGCTTGCGACTAAGTCGCTTGCGACCAAGCGCCGCGGCTCGGCATGGTGGAAGAAGAAATCGTGCGCCACTGCACTCCTAAAATCCCTGTGTGGTGGCGGCGTGCCGTCCTCCCATCCCTCCCTTGGGTTGTCTGTTTTCTTTCTTTTCTTTTTTGCACTCCAAGTGCTCCAAGTATCGGCCCCGGGGAAGGACACAGGTAGACCCTGTCCTTCCTCCTCCCCCATCCCTCGTTTGGGTATCTCGCTTTTCTTTCTTTCTTTACACAGGTAGACCCACGAAAAAATTCTGCAAAGGGGTGTGAACGGAGAGAGCAAACTCCTGGCAGCTCCCACAGTCGAAATGTGCGCCAGCTGCCCGCTCACCTGTGTCACGCCGCCGCGCACGCACCTCGCTATGTGCTCGCGCGAGCTCCCGCCCGAGCCTCCAGCTCGGTTTCCCACTGCTGCGGAGCCGATCGCTTTTCCTCGGCGCTCGCGTCGAGCCGAGCTCTCGGCACTCTACGGCGGGCGTCGCTGTGCGGGGCGCCCGTTTCCTGCTGGCCCGAGCGGAAAGCTCCACGTGCCCGCGCGAGCTCCGGGCCGAGCCTCCAGCTCGGCGTCCCACTGCTGAGGAGCCGATCGTCGTCCGTCGGTGCTCTCAAGGAGCCGAGCTCCTTGGCCTGCGGCCGGCGACGCTGCAGGACGGCGCGCGCGCACC
>NW_005202263.1:0-12322 GCF_000372725.1 Emiliania huxleyi CCMP1516 | reverse complement strand
TCTCCTCCCCCACACCGCCCCAGCTGCTCGGATCGCCGTCGGCCGCAGCATCCGGCCGCGAACGCCGCGGACGCACCAGCTGGAAGGCGACGCTCGGCAGCCCGCTCAGCAGCTCCGACACAATCCCGTGCAGCGAAGTCGGCTGCGCCAGCCGCCGTGCCGCCGCGCCGTCGCCGCGGCCGCGAGAGCCCACGCCGCCGCTGCCGCGCGCGGCCGGCGGCCGGCCGCGGCCGCGCCCTCCCCGCCCCCCCCTCCCGCGCGCGCGCAAGCCGCCGCCGCTGGTGGGCCGGCCGAGGCTAGGGACCTGCGCCGGGTTGGTGTCTGTGAGAGACGCGTTCCGGATGGAGAAGGCCTCGTCGCCGACCCACATCTCGCACGCCGACGCGTAGAGCGACTTTTTCCGCGCCGGCATCTGCTTCTCCTTGAGCCACATGGAGAAGTACACGGGGGAGAGGGCGAGCCGGCCGCAGATGAAGGTCTGGTTCACGCCGCGCTCCTCCATCGCCTCGAGCACCAGCCGGATGATCTCTGTCTGGCTGCGGGTGGGCTCGGGCAGTTCGGTGACTTGGTCCTCCGAGAGCCGCGCAGGCTCGCTTACCTGCTCCGCGTCGATCTCGACAGCGTGGGAGGCACCGGCCTCGCCTGCGGGAGCGCTCGAGACGCTGTCCGGAGGGCCTGCGCCACCGCCGACCGGCGTTGTTTGTGCCTCCATTTCTCCAACCTGAGCCCGGTTTCTTTTTCTCTTTCCTGTTCCGCTCCGAGCGCGGCTGGCACTCGTCGCAGAGGCCTCGCCTTCGAAAAGTCGGGCATGGCTCTCCCGCAACTTTCTCGCTAACACGCGCGCACCGCCGAGCTGCGGCGGGCGCGCTGCGCCTGCGGCCGCACGTCTAAATCCGTCATAGTGCCACGACGTGCGGCCTAGAATTACTCTGCTGGAGGAATGGTTGGGCAGGTTGTGAGGGACACGATCCAGGCGTGAACACGCCGATCTGACAAAATCCCGAGTGGCTACCGCACGCGCTGGCTTTGTTTGAAGTAAAAAGTCGAATCAGAGCGCCGTCGGCGCTGTCCCTCGTTTTCCTCCCCCGGACCGCCCGTCCGGGACCGCTCCGGGACGCACGCCGGCGAAGCACCATCAAGCTGATGCACGGCCCCGGAATCGCCTCCCCTGGCTTAGCTAGACTGAGAGATATTGTGGACATGGTTGGTCTCTATAATATATACACTGACACTCCACCTCCCCAGAGCTCGTCCCGGTCCGTCACGGCCATCCTCGGCCTCCGCCCTCCGGAGGGCCCCCGGCCGCGGCGCGGTGCGGCGGAGTCACAAATCCGACGGCAGAGCACCGGGACGCGGTCGGGCGATCGGAGGCCCAACTAGGCGTATGCATTGCCCATCCAGGGGGCTATCACCTGTACCTATCAACAGGCGCCTGCGGCGCCGTGCTCAGGAGCTGCTGCTCCAACCTGTTCACACTTTCGTACGGCACTTGTGGCTATTGCTCAAAGCTTCGGGGGAGAAGGCCTACATATTATGACTTCATCCATGCGCCTGGTGCATAAGAGCTGTGGGTCGGGACATATCATGGTCGGTGGCGCCGTAGCTAGAAGCGATAATACGCACTACTCCGGTCTGCACAGCATCTTCCCCCACCGCTCACCCAACCAGCTGAGACCGGTCCTCCGGGCAAGCATGCTTGTGGTGCGCTGGTGCGTGTGGCAGCCTTCGCAGAGCCACACCGCGGCCTTCTGGCGCTGCGTGCATTCCCGGTAAGACTTGCGGCTAAATAACACCGCCCCGTCCGGCTTGACATGGTCCCACCCGTCGCGTCGGGCATCTTGTCGGCCGGCACGGCATCCGGCGCGTCGTCACCACGCAGCCCGTCTGGTTCCGGGCCTGAGTGCACAGTATCGAGCCAGCCAAGCTCCACCGCTAGCGCCTGGCAGGAAGCGCACTTCCCGCCGCCCGTATAGTACCCAACATGCCGGCCATGGAGCCGTCGAGGCTTAGGCAGTGATGTCGGCTCCATATCCAGCAGACGGGCCGCGAGGGGTGTGCAAGTCCCAGAACGGTGCGCGCCGTGGAGGGCGCGGAAGAGCAATTGAAATCGATTGTCCGACTTTGGGGTTGTAGTACGGACTCCGTACTACAATTCTCTAGTCGGATGAACGGTGTCAGACAATCGTGCGCGCCCCCCACGGTGCCTGACGTGCGCCTTGGCTCGTGCAGCACGGGGCGCGAGTCGGCAAAACGCAGTAATCTCGCTGAGTCTCACCGCCTGCCAGGCTGCTCTAGAGGTGGAAATACCGACCTTCCTGGCACGGCATGACATGCCCCTACTGGCATGCCAAGCAAGGGCTCGCGGGTCGAGGTTGTTCTCGCGCCACACCACCCTGCCACCGTTGCCACCGAAGGCAACACGGTGCTCCGAAACGGCCACTTAAGAAGCGCCTTTTGCGGCTATTGCTCAAAACTTCGGGAGAGAAGGCCTACATGTTATGACTTCATCCATGCGCCTGGTGCATAAAAGCTGTGGGTCGGGACATTTCACAGTTGGTGGCGCCGATAACGACCTCCGGAATGCCCTCGCAATCGGCTCGGATGGGGTCCACCGGGAACAATCTCAAGCCCTCTCCGTGGCATCACGCGCCGGTGTGAGCTTGAAGACCCAAGATAAGTGCGGTTCGGGACAGCTCGGGCCTGTGCTACTGATGGGCCTGGGCCAGGAGAGCGACAGAGAAGGCGAGCTCGTGAGCTGAGAGGCTGGAGAGTCCGCGTGTGACCTTGTCGCGAAGCAGGTGCCACGAAGCGCTATTTCCTGCTCTCAGCTTACCACCTCGCCTTCTCTGTCGCTCTCCTGGCCCAGGCCTACCAGTAGCAGGTCTGAACTGTGCCAGACCGCACGAATATTGGGTCTTCAGGCTCACACCGGCTCGTGATGCCACGGAGAGGGCTCGAGATCGTCCCCGGTGGACCCATCTGGAGCGATTGCGAGGGCTTTTCGGAGGTCTCTACAACCCCTACACCACATCCCACACCGGTAGAGCTCGACTGCACCTCGGCAAGCATACGAGAAAAAAATTGCGACTCATTGCGACGCCTACTGACACAAGGAAGAAAATACTCCTATGGCGCTGTGCGCTGGTCTGTGAGAGGTTGAGACACGACACGATTCGGAAAGCGCGTCCCGGGAGACGCACAGGTAAAGGATCCCAACGGAATCGGGCCCTGTGATGAAGAGGAGATACGGACAGCCTTTGGCGCGGGCATGTGGGGAGGAAAGCTGCCAAACACGTGGGAGCCGATAGACGCGGAGATGTACGCGATACTCGCATACTTACGCAAAATGGCGAGCGCGAGCGATGCGCAAACGCGGCGGTGCTTAGTGCTATGCGACTGCAAACCCGCGCTGCAGCAAATTGAGAATGCGCACGCAAAGGGATGCCAGAAGGTCTGAGGGACTGGGAGAGAGGAGGTCTCCTGGAGGCGATTGCTTACTATAGATCGAAGCTAGAGGCGGTGGTCTTCATGTGGGTGCCAGCACACGTGGGAATAGCCTGCAACGCATACGCCGACGCGGTGGCGACAGCATACCTCGGAAATAACGACGCGGAGGACGCCTCGAAAGTGGTGCGGGACGCGGTGCGAACTCGGCCGTGCATGTACACAGTGAGAAAGGAGATGGCAGAAGACCCGGAGAAGAGGGAGATATCGGACCGACGGACGTACGGGCACATGCGCCAGAGCGCACACGAGTGGGTGTGCGAACAACTTCGAAAGACGGTGAGGCCGGGATCGCACACGGCAGGGGTGGCGGGACGGTTGTGGAGCGAAGTGGCGGTAGCCAGCCTGAAGCATCGATGGGACAATAAGATGAGATTACCAGACGAGAACGGGGGGAAGGACAGGCGGGCGACATTTGACGACGTCGGGGATCACAATGTGACGACCAAAACGATCTTGGGGGCCAGGGTGAGACAACAGGTCGGGGTGCCACATGGGGCGCACCACAGGCGTATTCTAGAGGGGGAAAAGAAGCGGGGAATGAGGGGCCCCGCCACGAGAAGCGCGTTCTGGGGATGCAGAGCGTGCAAGGCGGCTAGGGATGAGGCCACAAAAGAGGCGCGCGAGGCAAGGAGGAGAATCGGAGAACTGAGAGACTGGGACGACTGGAAACAAGAAGACAGTGAGCCACCACAGGCGTCGTTGGCGCACATACTGAGCGGCAGCTGCGCTGGAAATAAGGAAGAGGCGCGTCACTTCATGCGGAAGCTAGACAAACACACGGCGAGGGCGACAGCAATAGTCGAACGGGCGGCGCCGGACTCAAAAGACACCGCTACATCCCTGAGACGGCAACCTCCTTAAAGGCAATGGGGTCTAGATTCGGAGCGCTCGCCGAAGGGGAGTACGACAAAATAGCGCCCGTGATTGCCTGCACGCTGCCCGCACTCACGGACACCATAACCGAAAGAAAGAGAGGGGAGCTCGCGGGAGAGGTGACGAGTGAACTACAGGTAGTGGGGAAGGCAGCCTCGATTGCCATACAGACATGGGTGCGAAACAACGACAAGACCAAGGCACGGGCAGAGGAACGAGAGAAGAATATAGAGTGGATAAGGCGCCTGTTCACGGCATGGAGGGTAAGCCACGCCGAACGCAAGGAAGCCGGGGAAGACGACCCCGAGGAGGACGAAACACCAGTGGAAATCCCGCCGTCAGCTGTCACGATATACCCGAAGGGAACCCCAGTGCCAACACCGACAGTTGAGGTACAAGTGCTCGAAACGAGAGTGGACCTGAGCAATGACATGACTTGGAGGCAAATGATCGGAGTGGGAGTCAGAAATGTGGTCCTTGCGCGAGGGGAGCTCGATAAACTCGAGGGGCCAAATTATGCCGCGAGGAGGGCGGAGTTACGCAGAGCGGCGAGAGAAGCAGCGAGAGCAAGGCAGACGGCAGCGGCGTCTCAGAACGAGGCCGAGGAGAGCGATGAGTCAGGGGAAGAGACAGCAGGAGAGAGAACGACGAGAGTGGGAAGAACGCGAGGTGGCATGAAGGTCGCTGCGAGAATTGGTGAGAAACTGCGGAGAGAGATAGGAAGTGGTAGACGCCCGAGGGTGGGCGACGGCTAACACCACACTCCTCTCCTTAAAATCCCTGTGTGGTGGCGGCGTGCCGTCCTCCCATCCCTCCCTTTATGGCGCTTTTCTTTCTTTCTGCGAGAGGTTGAGACACACCGCACGAAATTTAGACCCAAGCGCCCTTCGGTATGCCTTCGCTCCTGCTGGCGATCATGACCTCGGCCCTCTCGCCGCGGCTCGGCGCTGCGCTGTATCCCAGCGCCGCCCGACCGCAGCCTGCTGCGCGGGCTGGTCGGCTGTGTGCCGCTGAGGCCGCCGCCCCAGTCCGAGTTGAGGTCTGTATGAACAAGTACTGCAAGAAGCGTGGCTCGGCAGCTACGCTCGAGCTTCTACAGCAGCTTGCGGACGGGCGCGACGATGTGCTCGTGGAGGTGGCGGATATGAGCCACACGGAGCACGGGTGCTTCGACGAATGCACAATGGGGCCGAATGTGCGCATCGGCGGCGACGGGCCGCGGACCGACTCGGCGCCCTTTGGAGCCGGAAAGGTCGTCAACGGCATCAAGGGCGAGGACGCTGCGCAAGGACTGCTCGATACGGTGCTGAAAGAATAACGTAAAGCACACGCGAAACACGCCAGACGCTTGGAGTCCGTCTCGAGCGGACACTCTCTGTATCATGTTACTGTATCCTCTCTAGAGGGCAAGGATGTTATTGGCTCTCGCCGTCTCCGTTCTTGCACAGAGAGCCCTCAGTGGTAATTTTGGGTTGTACATATCTGGTTAAACCTCGCGCGGCACCTCGTTCGGCGGCCGATCACGCAGTAAAACAGAGATGCGGCGCGACTTTGGAGGTAGGCTCTGCCCCTCAAAGCTCGGCTGCAGCGGCAGCGAGTGCGCCCAGCGGTACCGCGCCTCGCCGCGCAGCACGTAGAGCGAGCGGCGGGGCAGGAGCAGGTCGAAGGCGGCGGCCGGGTCGGCCTCGTGCTGGAGCAGCATCACCGCGTGCGAGAGCAGCGACAGGCCGACGATGCTCTCGCCTACGACACAGCGGACGCAGCCTGGCGACACTTGCGAGACGCCGGGCGGTGGTCAGTCGCGGCCCGCCCGAGTACTCGACGTGGTCGACGTGCCGCGAAATCTCGCCGTGCGCCTCTAGGTCGAGGACGTGCACTGGAAGCAGCTCTGCGCCCGACGGCAGCGCGGCGAGCGACGCCACTCGATCAAAGAGGCTGCGCGAGGCGGACGACCACGAGCGCAGCGGCCGCTGGAGCTCGCGGTAGTGTCGGATGACGCCGTCGAAGTGGCCCGCCTCGTATCGTCGCGCCCGGAGGTACCTGTCTGCCTCGGCTGCGAGCGCATCCTCCTCTGCGGGCGTGATCACGTCGGCGTGCAGCTCCACCGGCGGCCGCGCGGCGCCGCCGCGTACCTGCCCGACCGATGGACGCAGCAGGTCGAGTTCGGCGGGAGGTTCGAGACGTGCAACAGTACATCGTCGCCGCAGAGCACCGGCACGCCGCATGGCCGAGCAGAGCATAAAAGCACGGCAGCCTGGCGAGGTACTGCGCGCGCCTCTCGATTCTGTCTGGTGAGGTCAATTCCGGACAGCCTGAGAGTCTGGGCCACCTCGCGCGTCGTGAGCGAAGCAGAGACTTCCACTCCGAGACCTCGAAAGAGCTGCCCCATGGGACTCGGAGAGGGTAACCTGTCAAACCTGGGGTGGGCAGGGCCTCTACTCGCCAGGTTTGCGGTCGTAAACTGAAATGGGAGCTGGAAGAAAAAGAAAGCAGACGCCCACAATCTCGATGCACTGTGCCTCGGGTTCGTGCGTGCGTCGCCCATCTCTCTGTTACCATTCTGCCGCACGAAGAGCCACAGCCCAGCCGCTCATTCGGCGAGCGTAGACGAGCAGAGCATAGGCTGGCCAGCGAGCTAATGGAGTCGCAGGCGACGACGGTAGAGCGACAGGCTACCGGCGGCCCGACGGCGGAGCCACAGCTTGCCGGCGGCCCGAGCACGGAGGAGCTGGCAGCCTTGCCACGCATGGCCGAGCTGATGGATTCACTCGCAGCCGTAGCCGTGGATGCGCCCGACGCCTTTGCCCACTACAAGTTGCTCGTTGAGGCGCTCAGCGTTCCGAAACGACACCCACGTCCGCGAAATGCGGGCAGTGCGGTGACGCCGACAAAGAAATGCGGCCAGTGCGGCGCCATCAATCCGACGGCGCGCAAAATCTGCTCTGCGTGCGGATCTTACATTATTCGGAAGGCAAGACCGCCACGCTTGCGACAGCGCAGCGACTCGCAACAGCAGGCACGCAGCGACCCTTGCGTTGCAAGAGCAGCGAAGGTGTGCCCCGCCTGCAGCGGGCAAAACGCCGTGCTGGCCCTTGCGTGCTCCTCATGCCGGGTCAAGTTCTCGGTCAGCCAGACGGCAGCGCTTGCCAGCAGGAGCGAGGACAAACCAACACCAGTGTATGCGGAGCTGGAGCCGCAGCCGCAGGTGGCCACGGGTGGGTCTGCGTGCGGGCCCGCCGTCTCTCGCAGTGCCCTTTTGCAGCTGCCCACCGGCTTGCAGGCCGTAGTGGTTCGTGATGCGCTCGCCGACCTCGGGCGGACCGTCGAGGCGTCAGCGGCAGCGACAGAGTGGCTGAGACGTGGCGGGATGGAGCAGCAGATCGCGCAGGAGCTGGCCTCCGACCCAGACCTCGCCGCCGACCCTCTCCGGAAGTTCGCCCAGGCGACGATCGAATCGACCGAGGCGCTCGCCAAGGCGGTCCGTGACCAGATGGTGGTACTGGAGCTCTCGTCCAAGGCGGTGCTGGACGTGTCGAAAGCGGAGCTCGAGGCGGAGCTGCACCGGTGCAGGGTGGAGGAGAGGGAGCTTCTCCTCTCACTCTCATCGGCGGAGGCGGAGGGGCTGCAGAGCGGCACGGAGAGCGAAGCTTCGGACCCGGCGGCGGAGGCGGACTGCTTCTGTGGCACTGATCGCCACTTGCCGACCAGCAGCCTCCCTTTCGAAGGCGCGTGGGTCGCGTGCGACTCCTGCGACCGATGGTGCCACGGCGAGTGTGTCGGCCTCTCCAAGGCCGAGGCGGAGCAGCTGCAGCACTTCGTCTGCCCGCCGTGCGAGGCGGCGGCCGAAGGCGGGCAGCCAAAGGCACTTCGTCTGCCCGCGAGCGACACCGCCGCGGTCAAGTCGCTCTCATCGGCGGAGGCGGAGGGGCTGCAGAGCGGCACGGAGAGCGAAGCTTCGGACCCGGCGGCGGAGGCGGACTGCTTCTGTGGCACTGATCGCCACTTGCCGACCAGCAGCCTCCCTTTCGAAGGCGCGTGGGTCGCGTGCGACTCCTGCGACCGATGGTGCCACGGCGAGTGTGTCGGCCTCTCCAAGGCCGAGGCGGAGCAGCTGCAGCACTTCGTCTGCCCGCCGTGCGAGGCGGCGGCCGAAGGCGGGCAGCCAAAGGCACTTCGTCTGCCCGCGAGCGACACCGCCGCGGTCAAGTCGAGCCGTTCGCCCGTTCCTCGCCGCACGAGCCGCCGTGTCGGGTGCGCCGCCCCAGTGGCGAGGGCGACCCTCACGCGGTACGGTCGAGAGGTGCTCGGCCGGCGCGTGCGCATCTTTTGGCCGGAGGAGGACGCGTGGTACTCGGGACGCGTCAAGGACGTGTCCCTGGTCGACGACACGCACTACGTCCTCTACGACGACGGCGAGACTCGGTGGGAGCCTCTCAGCACGGTGCTGTGGGAGCTATACCCTGCCTCCTCGCCAGACGACGCCGCAGGCACGCGGCCGTCGGCGCCGGGACGTGCTGCGGCCAGGCAGCAGGCGGCAGTAGCACCTGTGGTGCTGGAGGCGGTGGCAGTCCGCTCTTCTCTCGCGCCGGCATCGCTCCACCCAGACGAGATTGTGGAGGCGATCGTGTGCGACGGCTGCGATGGCGAGTTCGAGCTGCCGCCGGGAACGACGGCACCCGAGGGCGAGTGGTTCTGCGCGGCGTGTGGCGCCGGCGCCAGGGATGGGGCGGAGCGCCGCAAGAGGCCGAGGTCGAGTGACGGTGCTTTCGGCTCGGCGATGGACGTCGACGTTGTGGACGGCTTCGAGTTTCGGTCGCAGGCCGGCCCGGCGATGGACGTCGACGTTGTGGACGGCTTCGAGTTTCGGTCGCACGCCTGCTCCAAGATCGCGGCAACACTACTCGGTTGTAAGCTCGTCTCGCGGCCGTGTGGGAATCAGAAGTAGGGGAAGTAGGGGCTAACGACGAAGCGCTTGGCCCTAGGTAGGGAGTAGGATATAAAGAAAAAAGAAACAAAGCGGAGATACCCGTGGTTGTTTTGTGTGTGTTAGTGCCAGTGCGCGCCAGTCCTGTGCCTCATGCGTCATGGGCGTCTTTTGTCTCTCCGGCTGTATGCAGTACGGCTGCGCGTACGGCTGCGGTGCTGTCTGTGTCTCCGCACTCCGGCCTCACAAGTCACATCTCGTTCCTCCCTCCAAGCACACCTATTCTTTCACCGAACCTCGCAGTGATTTGCAGAGCCGTTTGTGCTCACGCCAGTGGGCAGCCTGACATTCCCTGGAGCAATAGCCTACCGCCTCACAGCGTGCGCAAGCCTTCAGTCGGGTCACGGCGCCGCAGCTCGCGCAGGCATTGCCTCGTTGCGGCTTCTGCAGTCGCAGATCCCTCATTAGATGATTCAAGGCCAGCTCAGCTCCCATATTGTTTCGTGCGGGAGCCTTCGGGTTCATCTTTGGCGCGATCCGACGGTCAAACAAATTCGTCTCGTACTCGACAATTTGATGTGTGTTGCCGGTCATGATCCAGGCACGTCCCGATGCCTTGTTGGCGGCAGCAGGGCTCGTCAGTTCATCGCCTTGCTGCTTGTCGAAGCCGAATGTATCGACAGCACCACACGCGCCGAACGCACATAGAAATGCATCCTGCATCTTCTCAAACTGCTTTGAATCTCGATACAGCCTGATGAGTAGCGAATAGACATAGTTTGTTGCGCTGTTGACGCTCGCTTCAGCTGCCGTCTGCGGGTACTGAGCGATCGCCAATTTCGCAGAATTGTAGACCACTTCAGCTTCACGCCACTGGCAAGCACGCTTGAAGGCGAGACCCAGGTAGGACCACCATGTGTACAAACCACTTGGGCCACCAGGAACCCACATGTGGGGTTTGCGGGACGCGTGGGATACAGCTCGCTTGTAGACGTCGGCGGCTCTCAGAAATTCGCCCCGCGACTCATAGTACTCGCCCAGCTTGCCACAGCTCAGCGTTGCGTCGATGGTCCAGGCATCGCCTTGCGTCTTTGCGAGAGCCAGGTACGCTTCGATCTGCAAGCACAGCATCGATTCGCAAAGGTCCAACTCTGATGCCTTCAAAAGCTCCATGCGAACAAACTCGGAGAGTGCAAGAAACACATAAATCCGACGCTCCACTATAGCTGACTGCATCAGGGAATAGACAACGGCGCGGAGCACGTGTTTCTGCTCCTTGGCGGTGAGGTAGCACGGAGGAACGAGGTACGGGCCAATGTGAGTCCAAACGACTGCTATGCTCGTGTCCCGCCCGTCTATGATCACGTAAGCTTTGAATGCCAGTGCATCCTCAGGAGGGACCCAAATGAAGACCAGCGCACCCCTTCCAAGCATCTCACGCCTCGGCTTCTCACCATACGGCACTGGTCCTTGACACGAAGCTACTCCGTCCTGTACCCAGCGGTCGACCTCCGGTGTGAACATCTGCCCATAAAGAAGGCGCACATCCACAATCGTGATGCGATTGCCACAAAGCGACTGCAAACTCTTAGCCAATCCTTGAGCAGCACTCCCCGAGAGCACCTGGTCTGTTTCTGGGAAGGTGCGATCCACGTAGGAAGGCACATCCCATGCGGTCCGCATACCCACACGCACGTTGGCAGGCTTGACGAGAATGGCTTCCGATTTGTCGTCCACTGCGTCAAGTTGAACTCCAAGCCGCTCTTTGTCTGGATCAAATGAGACTATGACGCCCGAGCGGTCGTTGAGCGCAGGCCGTGCAACGAGGCCTTGCAGCCTGATCCTGCGGCCAAGCAGCGCGTGCGAGGGTTCAATTCCTGCCATCGTGCGCCTTCTGGCTGGCGAGCCCAGACAAGGCGCTCCAACGACGCGTCGCTCGCTCGGTGTCCGCTGTGTCGTCCGTGGTTTATGTCAGCCTGCGCTACGCGCTCCGCCCGCGCGCAAGGTAATTCCGAGTTCTGAACTGAGAAGAAATGCGCTCCGCGCCAAGTGCGCGGGGCCTGGCTAGGGCTGCCGGGCTTGATCTCGACCCACGCGCCGGAGCGCGTGTAGTGCTTGAGCAGCCGGGCGGTAGCCGCAGGCTCCACCTCGAACGGTTGCTCGTCGAGCCACTCACTCGCCGAAGGTGCCCTCGAGCCGCTCGTCTTGCGCGGCAGCCTTGAACTATTCGCCTAAGCCGTACGCGCGGCAAGCCCGGGATCCCCGGAAGAGTGCCTCATTCTGAATCTCCTCTGGCGTTTCGGAGTCGTAGCCGCAGACGGAGGAGCCGGCAGATGACAGATTTTTAGCAATACCAATACCAAACAAATCTAACACTCACGCGTCATTTGGGGCCTGGAGCCCTGTGCAGATGAGGCCCGCTGCCCACCGCGTCGCCGCGCGCGGCATAAAACGCACAACCAACCAACCGGGGAATTCTTTTGCGACACGTGCTGCTTGGACCTCGCTTCGGCGCGCTGCTTGCCGTGTTGCACGAGCGGGCTGCTGTCGTGTTACACGGCGGGCATGTCCAACCCCGCCAGCTCCACCGGCCGCTACGAGGACTACCCGCACGACAAGCGCATCATCATCTACCCGGCGCGCCGGCTCGGAGCCGCCACGACGTGGTTTCCGCTCCCCTCGACCCTCGCTCGACGCCGCCATAGGTCTATCTGGACTCCAAGGCGAGCCTCGCAGACGGCCGCCGCATCGCGGTGGAGCACGCGGCAGAGAGTCCGACGCTGCAGGAGATCGCCGAGGTGCTTGAGCACCTGGGCTACACGCCAGCCCTCGAGGTGGCCGGCTGCCTCTGCGCGCCCCGCCGCTCGCCTCGCCCCACCCGAGCCGGCGGCCGAACGTCGTAGGACAAGCGGTATCCGCGCAACGCGCTCGCGCGCGGCCGGGTGCGCGTCAATCTGAAGGACGCGCCGACGGGGGAGCTGACGGTGCACGGCGCTTCCCTCCCCGACTTCCCCTCCC
>NW_005202264.1:0-1117 GCF_000372725.1 Emiliania huxleyi CCMP1516 | reverse complement strand
TTCTCGCGAGGCAGGGCGGGCATCTCCACCAGAGCCTCCGGAGAGTGCGTCTCCAGCCAGGAGACGAAGCCAGGGACGCCCAAGAGTGGCGCGTCGAGCCCGCGCCGTCTAGCACTGGCGACGTGAGCGCGGCTGCACGGGAGCAGCAGAGACGAGCATGCGGCCGTCGAGATGGCGAGCATCTGCGAATGCTACTGGCGCTGCTGGCGCTGCTTTAGCACCCGTGAGGCTGGGCAAGACTGAAGAACGCGGACTGGCGCGGACTGAAGAAGAAAATCGTGCAATTAAGCGCGGATGTTAGCTCCCCGGAGTTAGGGTGGGCGACGGCTAGCGCACCACACACCTCTCCTTAAAATCCCTGTGTGGTGGCGGCGTGCCGTCCTCCCATCCCTCCCTTGGGTTGTCTGTTTTCTTTCTTTCTTTTTAGCTCCCCGGAGTTGCGCCGAAAGGCGAAAGAAGCCGCGAGAACAAGGGACCGGCAGGCGGCGGCGCCGCAGGACGAGGCAGAAGAACCTGACGCGACAGAGGAGGAAGTGACAAGGGAGAGAACGACGAGAGTGGGACGGCCGCGAGGTGGCATGAAGGTTGCAGCGAGAAGCGGCGAGAGACTGCGAAAAGAGATAGGAAGAGGCAGACTCCCTAGGGTGGGCGACGGCTAGCGCATCACACCCCTCTCCTTAAAATCCCTGTGTGGTGGCGGCGTGCCGTCCTCCCATCCCTCCCTTGGGTTGTCTGTTTCCTTTCTTTTCTTTTTCTTAGCTCCCCGGCCCTGGATGTGAGGTTAATAACTGCCCTCCAAGTGCTCCAAGTCCAAGTGCTCAGTGGGACGACCGCGAGGTGGCATGAAGGTCGCTGCGAGAATCGGCGAGGGACTGCGAAGGGAGATAGAAAGAGGTAGTAGGTAGACGCCCGAGCGTGGGCGAAGGCTAGCACCGCATTCTCTCCTTAAAATCCCTGTGTGGTGGCGGCGTGCCGTCCTCCCATCCCTCCCTTGGGTTGTCTTGGAGCACTTGGAGCACTTGGAGTGCAGTCGGCAACCGCACACCCAGGGCCGGGGAGCTGAGAAGCGCACCCAGCGGGCCGGATGATTGGCATCGGGTTGCGGGCAAGAGAGCCC
>NW_005202265.1:0-1117 GCF_000372725.1 Emiliania huxleyi CCMP1516 | reverse complement strand
TGCGTGATTATGGCTGGGCTAGCCGTTTCAGACAGCCTCCGAGGTCTTGAAGCGACGCACAGCGTGTGGCTTGCGGCGTGGTACGCCATGGTCGACGCCGACACCACGCCGTATTCCATGCAGCTCGCCGCCTCCTCGCCGCCGAGCATGCGCCCGTCGCCGAGCGCCATGGCGCATGGGAGCCAAACGCCTGCGGCACAGTGTGAGCAATGCGATATGCGTGAGCCGGCGTGCCACGGCCGACGGGTAAGCGTCGCTGCGTGCGGTGCGCACGTCGCGGCGCGGCGTTGCGGTCGCGTGAGCGGCGGCGGCGGAGTGGCTGTGCGCGCCGGTCGGAGTATTCGCGCGCATTGGATCTGTGGAGAGCGCGAGCGTGCCGGCAAGGCGGCGAGCGGTGGTAGGGCCTGGCGCGATACCTGCGCGAAGTTGTTGTTGAGCTGGCCAAACGGGATGCCACCAGGTCTTGCTTGAGTAGCCTAGCCGCAATAGAGTAAGGGCGTGAGGCAGTGTTGTGTCCGCGATGGCGCTCGAATGAGGGCGTGGAAAGATGGGTGACCTGGGTACCGAATGCGCTCGTGGCTCGCCTCCGCGCCCGAGCGACAGGCGTGGGTCCTCAGACTGCACCCAGGGCCCGAGCCTCACGGCTGCAACCCTCGGACTCGGTCCGTCACGAGCTAGCCGGCCGCGGCACTTCGAATGGCCCCATGACGTGGCGGGAGGGCTAAATCTTTTGTGGAACCAGTCTATGGTCCGCTTACGGCCGAAAGAAACCGCAGGTCACCCACCCTGTGTCACATGCACACACACACATACACAGACACACAGCCCCTTCCCCTTCCCTCTCAAGACCGCAAGGGCGAGGACACGAGTAGGCCGCACCACTAGCCCACAGAGTGGGAGACTCCTATCACCGCCTCTGCCACCCACGGCGTGAGCCTTGGCCGCCTCTGTCAGTGTGCCCGTGATAGTGAGAGACTGCTAGTGAGAAGCCGGAGGAAGGTCGCTAGTCGAGAGAGTTCGCCAGTGGAATAGGGAGTCCACCGTGCTGCGAACCTGTCGCTGTCCCTTTTGTCAGTAGCAGGAGGCTAGGAGAGCGCAACCAGTAGGAGCCCGCGCT
>NW_005202266.1:0-1117 GCF_000372725.1 Emiliania huxleyi CCMP1516 | reverse complement strand
TACCGTCGCGCTGGATGGCGCCAGCTTCAGCGAGTGCACGGCTGATGTGCGTCTCCCACACCCGCACACGCTTGCCTCCCCCGCACACGCACGCTCGCACGCCATTGCGGCGCCGGAAGCGGGAGAGGAAGGCAGAGGGACATGGTTCGGCAAACGGGAGACGCCTTCCCCAAAAGGGCCGCTCTGGGCCCTGCCCGCCCTCTCTCGCTCCCTGACGCCCTCCCCGCTTAATGCCTGCCCGCCCCAACTCGCGCAGAACGGAGGAGGTATGTACGTGGGCAGCAGCGGCGACGTCGCGCTGGACGGCGCCAGCTTCAGCGAGTGCACGGCTGGCGATGTGCGTCTCCCACGCCCGCACACGCTCGCCTCCCCCGCACACGCACGCTCGCACGCCATCGCCGCAGCCGGAAGCGGGAGAGGAAGGCAGAGGGACAATGGGGAGGCAGGACCCGCTTTCCCCAAAGGGCAGCTCTGGGCTTGCCCGCCCTCTCCCTGACGCCCTCCCCGCTTAATGCCTGCCCGCACCCAACTCGCGCAGCGCGGAGGAGGTATGTACGTGTACAGCAGCGGCGACGTCGCGCTGGAGGGCGCCAGCTTCAGCGAGTGCACGGCTGCCAATGTGCGTCTCCCACGCCCGCACACGCTCGCCTCCCCCGCACACGCACGCTCGCACGCCATTGCGGCGCCGGAAGCGGGAGAAGAAGGCAGAGGGAGATGGGGTGGCAAACGGGGACACGCTTCCCCCAAAAGGGCCGCGCTGGGCTTGCCCGCCCTCTCTCGCTCGCTGACGCCCTCCCCGCTGAATGCCTTCCCGCCCCAACTCGCGCAGGGCGGAGGAGGTTTGTGGGTGTACAACAGCGGCGACGTCTCGCTGGAGGGCGCCAGCTTCAGCGAGTGCACGGCTGACACTGTGCGTCTCCCACGGCCGCACATGCTCGCCTCCCCCGCACACGCACGCTCGCACGCCATCGCCGCAGCCAGAAGCGGGAGGCGAAGGCAGAGGGACAATGGGGTGGCGGGTCCCGCCTTCCCCAAAGGGCCGCTCTGGGCTTTGCCCCCCCTCTCGCTCCCTGACGCCCTCGCCGCTTATGCCTGCCCGCCCCAACTCGCGCAGTAC
>NW_005202267.1:0-1117 GCF_000372725.1 Emiliania huxleyi CCMP1516 | reverse complement strand
GGCGACAGCATCAGCGGCGGCCAGCAGCGTTCTCTTGTACTGCTGCGGCGGCTCCTGCCCGTGGTAAAAACGAGGAAGCGCGAGTGCTAGCGCCTCAAACTCGGCAATCTCAGCCAGCGGAGCGGCACGCTCCGCCGGATCCGGGCAGAAGCGAAAGCCGGAGTCGAGCGAGAGGATAGCCGGTGGGGAGCGTCCTGGCTGGCAGTGTCGCGGAGGCGGCGTGGTAAGAGTCGGCGTGATCAGCGAGGCAGCGAAAGCGACAGGAGTGATCAGCGAGGCAAAACAGCGACCGGAGTGATCAACGAGGCAGCGAAAGCGTACGGAGTGATCAGCGAGGCAAAGACGACCGGCATATGACCGTTGCAAGGTGGGGTATAAGACGGCTCCCGCGGCGATCAACACCGCAACTCCTTTTCTAAATTTCACCACGCTTCTTACGCGCGACGACGCTACAGCCTCCACCAAACCTCACACTTTTACTCACCCTCGGACATGCTTGCACCGTCATCCTGCGCGTCTGATGCGTCGCGCATCTGCTCGTCACCCTCTCCGTCACTCGCGTCGGCGGGCGACCGGGCTGTGGGTGCGGCCTGCTTCTTTCTTGCGCTCGCGGCGCCGGCGCCACGGCGCCGTTTGCGTCCGTCCTTTGCGCTTCGCTTGGCAAGCTCGCCCGCAAAGTACGCCGAGTACGCAAGGCGCACCTTTTTGTTTTGAAGACCTCGATACTTAGCGCACTGCTCGGGCGAGAGCTCAAACACGTGCCGCGTCTCGTCTTCGCCGCCGGCTACGCGCACAGACACAGTGCGCGGCAGCGCCGACACGTCAACCCGCGTGTACGTCAGCGACGGGTCCCGCACGCCGCACGAGGCGCATGCGTGCAGCGGCAGCGCGTGCGCCATGCGCTCGTCGCTCCACTCGCCCAGCAGCCGCCGCTTCGTCTCGTCGGAGACGTGCACGCAGCGCTGCAGCAGCGCCGCCGTCTCGTCCTCGGGCCGCTCCAGGTCCATGACGACGTTCGTCGAGGCGTGGAAGCGCGTCTCCAGGTCGATGGCCGCCTGCTCGGCCGCGGCGAGCTTGCCCTGGTCGACGCACATGCCGCACACCGCGTGCGCCGGGC
>NW_005202268.1:0-1117 GCF_000372725.1 Emiliania huxleyi CCMP1516 | reverse complement strand
GCCCGCAATCCTCCGCCGCTTAGGCGTCAAGAATGACCGAAGTTAGTTAAACAACAGTGTCAGCCAACTGATACGCTATCTCATACGAACACAGAGGCGGCCGGTGTGCCGTGTGAAGGGGCTGGGGCCGCGCGCGCACCAAAAGGACGACAGCAAGACGGACTCACAAAAGAGAGCACACTGGCGCGCACAAGCACACTTGACATTATGGATCGCATGCGGTAAACTCAGGGAGGAAATTACAGGCAGGCGCGGAGGGGATGAACAGGATATCCCTTCTATTGCTTTGCCGTTTTGGCGCGCTTCCCTTTCGGTGCACCGCGGGCAATCGCTGGAGGCCCATCTCGGACGGCGACGCGCTGGACGCCCCATGCAACAAGACCCAGGCCGAAGACAGCCTGCTCCGGCGTGCCGGTGTTGCCAAGCCCGTTTCGAATCAGGAGTGCAGCTCCGACGAGAATCGACAGAGTCGTGAACCAGAAGATTGCGAAATCGACCCGTCGCAGGAGCTCCTTGCGAACGGTGACTCGGACGTCGGGAGCCAGCGTTGCGGTGACGGCCGGCACCGTGGCCTCCTTCTGCTTCTTGGAGGTGCCCATTCGGTCGGCAGCGCAGCGATCGCGGGTGTCTGTCCCAGGCTGCGAGAGGGCGATACACACACACACGAGGGGCAACTGAGATGGCCTGCGTGCTGCCGAAAATAAGAAGCGGCGCGAGCGTGGAATAGGACCGCCGCAAGCGGCGTGGCGTGGAGCGGTTGAGCATCCCTCCGGGGGCCCCTCTGCGCCGGGGAGGCGTTGTTGGCGGCTAGGACGCAAGCGTCCGTCGCCGTTTTCAAACTCGGGGCCCACTCCGCTACGCTCCGACCCGAATTTGGAGGGCCATGAAATTTAAGGTGTTGCTGCGCAAAAGGGGTGGCGCGCGGGCGCGCGCGGCGGCAGGCGTCGAGCGCGGAGCGGCAAACACAATGACGTCGGAAAGCTCTGCATCAAGTATACAGTAGGCGCCAGGACGCGTGTGAGCACGTCGACGTCGAGCTCGAGCTGCTTGAGGGCGGAGAGATACGCCTGGGAGGGCGGTGAGGTGGCGGGGCTGGGCTGGGCGCGAGGCGAGAGGA
>NW_005202269.1:0-1117 GCF_000372725.1 Emiliania huxleyi CCMP1516 | reverse complement strand
CTCGCCGCCGCCACTCCGCCGCCGCCCACTCCGCCGCCGCCGGCCCCGCCGCCGCCCACTCCGCCGCCGCCGTCGCTGTCGCCCTCGCCGCCGCCGCCCACTCCGCCGCCGCCCACTCCGCCGCCGCCCACTCCGCCGCCGCCGTCGCTGTCGCCCTCGCCGCCGCCGCCCACTCCGCCGCCGCCGGCCCCGCCGCCGCCCACTCCGCCGCCGCCGTCGCTGTCGCCCTCGCCGCCGCCGCCCACTCCGCCGCCGCCCACTCCGCCGCCGCCCACTCCGCCGCCGCCGTCGCTGTCGCCCTCGCCGCCGCCGCCCACTCCGCCGCCGCCGGCCCCGCCGCCGCCCACTCCGCCGCCGCCGTCGCTGTCCGCCCTCGCCGCCGCCGCCCACTCCGCCGCCGCCCACTCCGCCGCCGCCCACTCCGCCGCCGCCGTCGCTGTCGCCCTCGCCGCCACCGCCCACTCCGCCGCCGCCGGCCCCTCTGTCGCCCACTCCGCCGCCGCCGTCGCTGTCGCCCTCGCCGCCGCCGCCAACTCCGCCGCCGCCGGCGCTGCCGCCCACTCCGCCGCCGCCCACTCCGCCGCCGCCCACTCCGCCGCCGCCCACTCCGCCGCCGCCCACTCCGCCGCCGCCGTCGCTGTCGCCCTCGCCGCCGCCGCCCACTCCGCCGCCGCCGGCCCCGCCGCCGCCCACTCCGCCGCCGCCGTCGCTGTCGCCCTCGCCGCCGCCGCCCACTCCGCCGCCGCCCACTCCGCCGCCGCCCACTCTGCCGCCGCCGCCGCTGTCGCCCTCGCCGCCGCCGCCCACTCCGCCGCCGCCGGCCCCGCCGCCGCCCACTCCGCCGCCGCCGCCGCTGTCGCCCTCGCCGCCGCCGCCGACTCCGCCGCCGCCGACTCCGCCGCCGCCGACTCCGCCGCCGCCGCCGCCGTCGCCCTCGCCGCCGCCGCCGACTCCGCCGCCGCCGACTCCGTCGCCGCCGCCTCCGACGCCGACGTCGCCGTCGCCGTCGCCGCCGCCGCCGACTCCGTCGACGTCGGCGCCGACGACGCCGACTCCGACGACGCCGTCGCTGACGACGTCGCCACCGACGCCGACGCCGCCGACGCCGACACCTCCG
>NW_005202270.1:0-12347 GCF_000372725.1 Emiliania huxleyi CCMP1516 | reverse complement strand
ATCGAACCATCCATGGCCGGACGGCGGAGCGTGAGGTGGCGAGCGGAGAGATGTACCGCAAGACCAAAAAAACACGGATCTGACGATTGTCACAAAACGTCAGATCTGCGCCACCCAGGGCTGGACCTAGTCGTCACTCGGTGGAGTGTTTAGAGTTTAGGAGCATAGTATGTATGTAGGAAGTGAATGCAATATATTGGGGGGAGGGGGGGGGGTACGAGTTGGCGGGACGAGTTGAAGCGCGAGGGCGGCGACGAATTGGCAGTGAGCTCAGAGCCGACCAGTCGATTGCCGTTCGCTGCCGCTGGCTGCTTTCTGCCGCCGGCTCGCGGCTGCCGCTGGCTGCCGGGCGCCCGCCACAAATGGAAGACGAGTACTACGTGGTAGCGGCGGCCGCGGGGGCCGCTGGCACACGAGGCGCTCGCCGTCTCCGCCGCGACGCGGTGAGGCACAGAGAATGGAGAGCCGAGCGCATCGGCGCATTGTGCCATCGCGTTGCGGTCAGGGCCTCGGCGACGGAGAGCGGGGCGGAGGAGCATGAGGCCGGGGCGGCGTTCAAGTGGAAGTGGAACATAGACGGAAGGCACCAGAAGATGAGTGGAATTGATGAATTGGGCCGTTGTCCGTGCCTCCCCTCTATACGTCAGAGTGGGACCTACGCCGCGCCGGGAAAGGGGCGCGCCCGGTCCTCGACGGAGCCGCGCACCCCAAACGACCCGGGCGGCGAGGAGTCGACCTCGAACCTTCGACATGTAGTGGTAGACTTCTTTCTCCATCCGCCTCGCCCTGCCTTTTCGTAAAAGGCCGTTCGCCCTCCATTCGGTGACCTCCATGGCTGTCCGCATCCTTTTGGGTGGCGCTCTCGATACCGTTGCGTCAACCTCGACATCGCTGTCGCCCTCCCCGCCCCCGTCGTCGCCCGTGCCTCGGTTCGCGTCATTGGTAGCGTTTCCGTTGTTCCCTCGTGCTCCGCCGTCGCCCTCTCTGCTCGGGCCGTTCGCGATTTTGCTCCTCCTGCGTGTCGCCCCTCCGTCTCCCCTTCCTTCGTCGTCATCGTCGCTGTCGCGAAAGCCCTCCGGTCCCTCGATTCCCTCGTCTATCCCCTCCGCTGCGTCGTCCCAGTTTATATCCTCATCCTCTGTGCGCGTTTTCGTTCCCTCCCCTTCTCCATCGTTGTCGCCTCCGTCGACTGCGGCGCTGTCTCTGCCCTCGCCTCCGTCCTCCTCGTCTCGCCTGCCGTCGTCCCGTGTCTCCTCGTCCTCGCCATCGTCTTGGCCGTTGTCTACTTGTTCATCGTGTCCCTTGCTGCTGGTGTCATCGCCGTTGGCTTCCTCTCTCCCCCTTTCCTCCCTGCCCCTCTCGCTGTCTGGTGCTAATGGACCCCCTTCCTCTCCCTCGCCACCGTCACCGTCACCATCCCCGTCGCTACCGCCCTCCATCCCCGCCGCCCTTTGTCTCACACTCGTCTCTGCCATGTCCGCCGCCGCCGCCGTCTTGTCTGCTGCGCTCTGTGCTCCGTGGTACAGTCGCTTATTGTTGCTCAGGATTAGCTCGCGCACCACACACAATTCAGGAGATGACGGCACGCTGGAGCGACACACAAACTCGCAAGACACTCAGCTGCTTGTGTGTCAAACAGATCCACCCTTCCTTTCACCTCTCAGCTGACATCTCGGCAAGTGCTGTGCAGAGTGTGGCGAGGGTGGCGCAGCCCGCGAGACCGCCAAGGACCTCGCTCCAGCCGTAGCCAATGCTGAACAGGTATGCCGCCCCTACCTGAAACAGGAAGCCACCTGCCTGGCCGGCGGCATTCAGCAGCGCAAGGACGCGTGCGGAGGCGTCGCCATGGGACAGCGAAAACACCGAAACGCTCACGTAGTACAGCAGGGCGAAGCACGAGCCCGCGGCAGCGAGGAGGCCGTTCAGCGCGAGGGCATACCACGCCCTGCTGTTGTGGAGGGCCTGGCTGCTAGCCGAGGTCAGGTGCACGAGGCAGACGATGCAGGCACACCCCAGCGCGTTGAGACCGATCATGAGCACCGCCTTGCTGCGCACACCCAGGCCGGAGTAGAACGGCGTGACAATTGAGATGGTTGCAAACACTGCCACATGGAAGAGCGCACTCTGCATGGCAGCATCGCTCGCGGAGAGGTGCGCGCATTGGACGAGCACGACGGCCACCAGGTTCTCCATCCTCTGGACGCAAGTGGCACCAGCCATCGCCACCGCGTAGAGCACGATGGGCGGATCCAAGCAAAGTTCAACCCCCGACGGTGAGCATGGTCCACCATTGCGCTGGGTGCGACCTGATTTGAGTTGACCCGCCGCAAATAGCGGGACGATGATGAACACCGCTGCGCCCAGAGTCAGGGCGACGCTAATGCACATCACCCGCCACGAAACAGCCGACAGCAGTGCGCCGAGGCCCACGCGAGCACCGATTCTAATCAGTAGGGAGGTGTTGGTCAGGAGGCCGAAGGCGATGGGCCAGCGCTCCCTGTGGTATGTGGCCTCGATCGCCTTCGACTCTGCGGCCCAAGAGCCCGACAGGCAGATGTTGCAGCTGGCCCAGCACGCGAGTAGTGCCACCTCCGACGGAGCGAGAGCAAAGGCCGCCAGCGACACCGCCATGGCCAGGATTGCGGCTATCAGATAGGGCGCCCCAGCCGCGTCGACCAGTGGTGCCGTGAGGACCTTGCCCAGCGCGTTCGCCAACGCCGCCACGCCGTTAAAAAGCATTGCAAAGGAGCTGCTGTCACCCGCCTCACCAACAATGGCAGGATCAGAGACGAGTTGGGCGAGCGCCACCACGGGCGCAACGTTGCCAAGCGCAGTCAACGCGTGGGGCGCAAAGCAGATACAATGCCTTGCGCGCGACACCGTCGCGGGGACCGACGCAGAGGGATAGATCATTTTGCGCGAGGACGCACGCACCACAGTTTAAAAAATCCTCCTTCGGAAATGTACACTTGAGCACTTGAGCACTGGATAGGGTCGATTCCGCATGGTACGGGACTCCTCGATCGTCTCGCCCTCCCTCACTGGTGTGTTCACTGGATGTATACTAGCTAACTGGGAGAAAAGGGAGAGGGGGGGGGGTGTTCTCTAGGCCCCTAAATAAAGGCCCTACAACGCGCGGCGAATGTACTGTACGTAAGAGCCAACTACGTGCCTCCCCGTGTTTGTAGCCTGGCGTTTGTGCCCCGTTTGTGCCGCGTCCCGTGCCCCCGAGTTCATTTTAATATTAGCTAGTCCAAAGAAATAAAAAATAAGAACCACATACACTGAAAATGCTTTGGACGGCAGAGTCAAGAGCCCAAATCACTGCACTACGCCTTCGCGCCAAACACACCGTGACGTGGAGGCATGTGGAGGGTCACAGCGGCAACAAATGGAACAACTACGTCGACGAGCTAGCTGCTCACGGCAGGCAGGGAGGGTGACAGAGGCTCAAACGCTGCCGAGTGGGCGGACGGCACCATCCCGACGGACACCACACTCCCGACGAGGGAAGCAACGCGGAGGGGGGGGCGACAGCAGTACCATTGGACACGGAGCAACGGGCGGCGGCCAGGACTCGGAGAGGGAAGATGATAGCGACACCGACTGTGGACCTCCACCACCTCTCTCCCCGGACGACGCCGCTCTCGCCATCTGCTATGGTCTCTCTCTCATACACAACACGCTCGCCGACTTGGCAACAGGGGTTGACTCCATCGCGCTAGGCGACGAACCTGCCCCCGCCCCTCGGGGCGGGGGCCCCCGCCCCCCCGGGGGGCCCTTTGGGCCCCTCCAGGGGGCGACCCCTCCGGGGAGGCCGGCCTTCCCCGTGCCGGTTCTCCCCAACCAACCCCGCCGGCAGCGCGAGCTGCCAGCCATATTGAGCGGTTCAACCGCGTCGCGCACTCGTCCCAACCGGGGGCCGCAGACTCGTTCTGCGCGCCAACGGCTGGTGACGCTGTGTTGCCCTTGAGCTAGTCCTTCCCCGGTCGCCAAGCCTCTACGCTGTCTGGCGAACGCCTGTATGCCATGCGCGCGGACCACGCTTGCGTGGATACGTGGCTGGCAGGCTGACCCGTGTGCGGGGTAACCCGCGCACGGGGAAGCTTCACGGGTTCGAGTCGTCAAACATTGAGCAGCGGAGGTGTGCCGGGGGACCGGGAGGCGGTAAGTCGTCGTCGCCCGGCGCTGCTTGCAGCACTGTGGCGATGGCGCTAAGAGGTTCCTCTTTTCCGCGCCCCCCCCCCGCAAGGCGCGCGATACACAATCGACAGGCATTCATCGATGAAGGCGCCCCGCTCACCGTCGCGCGGCCCTGACCGCAACGCGGTGGCACAATGCGCCGATGCGCTCGGCTCTCCGATCTAATCTGGGTTAGGGTTTGGGTCGCCGTAGCCCCTGCCTGTCTGATACGAGCTCGTATGACGGTCGAAATCGGTCCACACGGACCGGCGAAACACGTTCGTGCAGTGGTGGAGTCACAGTGGGACCGGAGTTTCGCCCTCCTGGGCGCGGGGACGGCATCAGGGGTGGCATGCAAGCAGCAGAGAGGCGCTTTACGAGCACTCTCCCACAACGCTGGGCACGGGACTGGCGCCGGTGGCGCGATCCGAACTGGCCTCACAACACAAGGTACCACCAAAAAATAATTAGCGAAGAGGAAAGCTAAGGCCGCGGCGTGCGACGCCAACAACTACGACTTCATGACATGGGCGGCGAGCACGCGCGGCGGCATCGGGAGGGAGGCGGCGGCGTGGTTCACCGCCGGACGTCCATCCACTGGGATGAGAATACTGGATGGAGATCTAAGGTCGAATCTGCCGATTCCACAGCCGCCCACAGGAGCGCCGCCTCAACGCGGGGTCTCGGCTCTACCGAGCCATGCTAGCTCCAGCCGCAGCCCCACCCGGCCGCCCGAGGGTGTTCCCGCATGCAGAGAAGACCAATCCTGGGGTAGGGGGTGCGCAGCCAATCCACCAGTGTGGGATTTCGCGCAATCGCTTGACTCTGAAAAGCTCGCATATCCCTGCGGCGAGCGCTGTGGTCGCCGCAGACTGGCGCCGACTTGACGGCAGCATGGAGACGTGATGCCTCCATGCTGCCGTCGATTCAAAATCGACATGCGAGTCGATCTTTGGCCCGCCAGAGGGATATGCGGCGTTTCGGGCGACAAACAGCGCTGCGACCGCGAAGTGGCGGTGGACATGCTCCCATGTTGCCGACGCGGCGCCGGAGTGGCCGGCGCTGCTCGCCGCGACCACGACGGCTACTCTGATGCTCCGGGCCGACCCGTCCTACCCGACGGTGGCACTCTTCCACGTCTCGCTCACGCTGAGAAAAATTCTGAAACGGCGTGCAGTAGAGTCACCAACGAGTCGGTCCGCGTGACTCCTCGTGTCCCGCACCGTTCTCACACATCCATAAACTCACTTTGGCCCTACTGAAGCGATGCCTGAATCCTGAATCCTCAGATTTTAGATTAGGACGCTGCGCACCCCCTACCTGGGCGGCGGGAAGTAACCATGCCACTAGCAGCGCCGGGCCCGAAGGAGGGTCAGAGCCTCTCTCTCTTTTTAGAGATTTAGTCGCAGTCGCAGTCTACGCAGTCCCTACGCAGTCTTCAGACTGGGACGGACTGCATCAGACTGTGTCGTCAGACTGCATCAGAGTGCTCCAGACTGCTCAGACTGGGGGAGCGCAGTCTGACGCAGTCCGCCGCAGTCTGACGCAATCTGGCGCAGTCTGACGCACTGAAATGCTCGCCGATCCCTGCCCGTCGACCTCATCTTCTCTCGGGCATTCCGGCCCCGCTCACGCGAGCCTCCGCCCGGAACTGCCTCGCGATCGCCCGCGGCGGCGGCAGCCACTCCTCGGCCACGGCCCTCTGCACGAGCGCCCACCGCTCGACCACGCTCCCGACTTCCGCCGCGGCGACGCAACCATCGGCGTCCACGTCGAAGAGCGAGGCTAGTGCCCCGGGCCACGCCTCGGCGGTGCCAAGCGCGCGCCGCGGTGGCGGCGGTAGCTCCGCAACCGACAGGCAACCGTCCGCGTCGGCGTCGAGCTCGGCGTGGCGCT
This sequence comes from Emiliania huxleyi CCMP1516, assembly GCF_000372725.1. Lineage (NCBI taxonomy): Eukaryota > Haptophyta > Isochrysidales > Noelaerhabdaceae > Emiliania > Emiliania huxleyi. The sequence goes on along the minus strand of NW_005202270.1, from coordinate 6,269 downwards.
GCACGGCGAGCCGGCGCGCGCGCACGGGGAGGAGGCCGCCCAGCTGGAGAGACAAGAAAAAGAGCTCGCGCACCGGGAGAGCGGCAGACGAGGCGGGCGGCGCGAGGAGTGAGGCGTAGGGCAAGTCAAACTGCGCCCAACACTCATGCACGTCCCACAGCCGTCGCAGGGCGGCAAAGCGCTCGTCCCAGTGGAGCACGGGCGGCGGCGTCGCGAACTGAAAGGTGATGGAGGCAGCGCACTCATGCGAGGTGGTGGTCGTCTCGTGCACCGTCCCCGGGGGGAAGAGGATCGCCTCGCCCGGCGCCAGATCGCCCACCCACGTCGGCCGCCACCCGCCGCGCCGTCGGTATGCGGCGCCATCCTCGTACTGGTTGCGAGGTCGCAGCGGCGTGAGCTGCGACGGAGGGACGGCAGACAGGCGCCACCGCTTGGTGCCTGCGAGCTGGATCGAGATTGTGCTCTCGCAGTGCCCGTCCACATGCGCCTGGGCGCCAGCGCCCTTCGCCGACAGCCACACCTCTGGTGAGGCGCCGAGCTCCCCGCCGTGGGCTGCCGGGTCCATAAAGTAAGGCACGCCCGCGGCCTCCTTCACCGCCTCGAGGTACGGCGTCTCCGCCTCGCTCACTGCCCGGCCCTCGTCGTAGCCGCCGCCGAAGGCCGCCTCCTTGATGCCCCAATAGCGCGGCCCATGTGCGGGCCCGTCCGGGTCGGGGCAGCCACTCGGCTCGTCACCTAACACAGCGCTCTCCGCCATCGTCGAGCGCTTGTCGCCGCCGGCCACGTAGTGCAATGTGACGGCCGCGTCTGGGAACCGCACTGCGAACTCGTCGCATGTCCAGTTGCGCATCGCAAAGCCGGCCGATCGCTCGAGCGCGTCCGACACGACGAACGGGGCGCCGCGGCGCACGAGCGCGGCGAAAGTGGCGCCGTCCAGCGCAGCGTGCCGGGGGAGGGGAGCCATGCCCCCCTCCCTCGCCTTGCTTCCGCCGCCGCCGCCGCCGCCAGCCTCGCTGCCGCCGTCCCCGCCGCCTTCCTCGCCGCCTCCCTCGCCGCCTCCGCCCCTGCCGCCCCCCCCGCCGCCTCCAACGCTGCCTCTGCCGCCTCCGCCGCCGCCTCCCGCCTCAGAGTGCCGTCGCTCCGCCTCGGCGGCCTCCAGTGCCGCCGCGTGGGCGCGAGCCACGGCGAGCAGCCCCTCCGTCGCAGCAGCCTCGAGCTCGGGGGTCACGAGATCGTACGCCTCGCCCGCCGCCGGCCAATCGTAGTCCTGCTCGACGCTGATCAGCAGCAGCACGCGGCGCGGCGCAGAGAGCACCTCCAAGCGGGTGAGGACGCCGTCCCGGTTCGCATCGAGCGCCTCGAACCACGCGGCGCCGCGGGGCGCGGCGGGCAGCAGGTCCCCGCCTGTGGATAGTCAGAACGGAGTCACAATCCACGAAGAGGCTCCGCGGCGCGCCGTCAGCAAGTCGCCGCCCCGCTCGTGCTTTGCCCTCCACCAGCGGGCGAAGAGAGCCGCGTCGAGGAGGCGCCGCCTGCGGGCGGTTTGCTCGACGGCGGAGAGGAGGCGCTGGCGGGTCTGCGAGAGAGTGTTGTACCCGAGAGGCACCACGCCGGCGCCCGAGTACCACCAGAGCGGAAGCAGGAGCGGGAGCGGGAGCGGCATCGCGGTGGGCGCGCGGGCGCATGCGGCCGGGTCGTACGCCACGTCTCGCTCCCACAGGAAGGAGACCGCAACCGACAGCTCGCTCGAGGCGGAGGAGACTTGGTGCGCGTATCCCCACGGCACGAAGATGCAATCCCCCGCCCGCTGCGTCGCCTGCATTGACCGGCGGGCATAATGAATGATAAGAATTGCCCAGCAGACGCACCCCCCCCCCCGCCCCCTGCGTCGCCTCCCGCATCGTGACGGACCACAGCTGCGGGTGCGCCTCCAAATCGACCGCCGCCGGGTCGATGCCGACGAAGTCAGACCCGTCAAACACGGGCCGGCCGCCGTCGACCCCGCGCAAGTTGCCCATCGCCCACGGCATCTGCTGCACCTCGCGCTGCCGTGTGTCGAGAAAGAGCCACCGCTTCTCGCCGCGCAGCAGGCAGTTGAGGATATTCGTCTGGTCGTAGTGCACCTGTGCGTCGGTGAAGGAACGGTGGGCCGGCGGCTCGGCCCGCTCCTTCCCTTCCCCCCCAGGATGCGAGAAGGCTCACCCCCCGTCCTCTAGCATCGGTGCAGCAAAGGAAGGTGCGGGCTGCCGCCGGTTGGCGGATGATGGTCCAGGAGGACTAGTGACGGAAGCAGGCTGAAAGTGTGTCTTGCTTCTAGTGGCCGGATTAGATCATGCCCCACTGTGGTTCGTCGAGGCTCAGGAGAGTGGCGGCGCGCCTGCGACGCCGTCGGCAGGTTGGCGATCCACAAGCCGAACTCGTCGAGCGGCGTCGCCCAGCCGACCTGCAGGAGAGGGAGTGGCGGGCCGTCGAGGTGGTGCTGTGCAGCGCTGTTGCATGGACACGCGGCCCTCCGCGTCGGCTGTGTGAGTGCCGATCAGCGGCCGCTTCTAGTTGCAGCCACCGTCTGCCGCGGCCCGTCCGACGGGGCGGCGAGCCTCTCTGGCGTCGAGCGGTCGGAGCCGCAGAGGAGGAAGGGTGGCAGCGTCAGGTCCTCGAGGAGGCGGGAACAGGAGAGGGAGGGAAGGCGGTGCGGTGTGGGTGAGTATTTTGTGGGAGAGGACGTGCGGAGGTGGTGGCGATGACTGGAGGAGGGGAGGAGGTGCAGCGACGGCGGCAGCGGTGGCAGTGGCGGTGGCGGGGAGGGGGAGGAGCAGCAGGTGGCAGTGGCAGGCAGACCTCTGTCATTGGGTGCGCGACGTTGGAGATGGCATACACGTCCTCTCCGGCAGCGCCCCGGCGAAGCAGCTCGGTGAGCGGCATGCCGCCGCGCTGCGACCCTGCCACGCGGTCCTCTTTGGCGCGCTCCGTCCGCACGGTGCTGTTGCCGTACCGGCTGACGAGTGTGTCGCGATCCCACTCCCGAGCCGCAGGCATGTCGGCAGCGGCACCGCGGAGGAGCAGCGGCCGCCACGCGTCCACGTCGACCGTCCAAAACTCGCGCGCCGTCGGCGTGTGCTCGATCGTCGCGATCGACCCAACCACGCCCCACGAGCCGAGCGCAAGCCGGGAAGGCGCCGGCCGCCGCCGGAGGAGCGCGCTGTACGCCGCAGCGATCACGACCGCCGCAGCCGCAATGCTGGCGGCGGGCCCTCTCACATACATAATATCCTATCTTGTGCGCCAAGCGCCACCCGTCGGGAGCCCGCGGAGACGCGTCGCGGTGTGGTGGCGCGGCGCGCGGCGGCAGGAACCCAGGCGCAGAGACGCTTGGAGAAATAGAGCACAAGCTCCAAGTGCTCCAAGCCTGGGCCAGTTGTCACTTCGGCGGCGCACCCAGCCTACCTCGGCGCGCGAAGACATACCAACAACACGGCGGAACTAACCGCCCTAGCCGAGCTCCTCCGGGCTCTCCTGTCCTCGTCGCCGCAACGAGCGGGCTCACGCGGAGTAGTGCGGACCGACAGCGAGTACGCGGCGGCGTGCATGATGGGGAGGGTGACCCCCAAAACGAACAGACAGCTAGCGGAGCGCCTTCGTTCCCTCTGGCGACGCCTTCGCGCCAAACACACCGTGACGTGGAGGCATGTGGCGGGTCACAGCGGCAACAAATGGAACAACTACGTCGACGAGCTAGCTGCTCGCGGCAGGCAAGGTGACAGAGGCTCAAACGCTGCCGAGTGGGCGGACAACACCATCCCGACGGACACTCCCGACGAGGGGAGCGACACGGAAGGACCCGCCCCCGCCCCTCGGGGCGGGGGCCCCCGCCCCCCCGGGGGGCCCTTTGGGGCCCCTCCAGGGGGCGACCCCTCCGGGGAGGCCGGCCCTCCCCGTGCCGGTTCTCCCCAACCAACCCCGCCGACAGCGCGAGCTGCCAGCCATATTGAGCGGTTCAACCGCGTCGCGCACTCGTCCCAACCGAGGGCCGCAGACTCGTTCTGCGCGCCAACGGCTGGTGACGCTGTGTTGCCCTTGAGCTAGTCCTTCCCCGGTCGCCTAGCCTCTGCGCTGTCTGGCGGACGCCTGTATGCCACGCACGCGGACCACGCTTGCGTGGATACGTGGCTGGCAGGCTGACCCGTGTGCAGGGTAACCCGCGCACGGGGAAGCTTCACGGGTTCGAGCCGTCAAACATTGAGCAGCGGAGGTGTGCCGAGGGGGACCGGGAGGCGGTAAGCCGTCGTCGCCCGGCGCTGCATGCATGGGGGTCATCCCCATCCACCTTTGGCTCTGGACTTCGGCTGATGAGTTTTAATTAGTGCAATGCGTTTTCCTAAGGAATCTTCCGCGAAGTTTCCGAGTTTTGTTATATTCGTGATGCATACCTTCATTAGACATAATGAATTTCCTCATTTCACGAAATGCCTCATGCTACATGGTTTCGAGGTTTTTCCATCGAACTCCTATTATATCTCTCATATTTTAATTCTTCGCATCACGACATACTTCTTCACTCAAAGTCCCGCGACATGTTGTCTCGACTTTCCTACAACATGCTGGCACATTGCCAAACCTTTTTTACGGCGCGGCGGAAGGTGCAATCCTCTAGCGCCTCGCGCCTCTTCATCTCTGCACGACGTGCCTCTTCCCGCCGCGCCGCCTGCAGGACACCTTCATCCACGACATCGATGTGCCTTACCAACGGGTCGACGACTTACAGTCCATTGCGCTTTGCCTGGCCTCAGCGCATGCGCCGCCGTCAAAGCTCACCCGCCTTGTCAACCGGACTATGGTAGAGGGTGGGGCACCGTACCCGAACTGCGTCGGTCTGCCTCACTACCCGCCCGACTCATTTGACAATGATCTCACCTACCCAATCAAAGGGCACTACGAGCGCGCCAACGGGGCGCTCTGGAAAAGGGTGTGATCTCTTTCCGCTCTACGCTCAACGCACCCATTCTGAGTTTTGAGCCGCTCTTAAACTTTGGGTCCCTGGCAATGTCACAAGAGACGAGGGCTGGGCGTGCTCCTCACTCCCAGTGTTGCGTTCCTTTGGCAAGGGCGCTTCATGTAACATGCCGAGGCTTGCTCCGCCTCCGAGGAGCCTACAGACCGTACTTACAGAACTGATAACGCGAGCAAGTGCATCTCTCCTTTGTTTGCACTATGACCTGTCGCTGCTTCCCCGAGTATCGGATGGGCACCTTCAGGCCAAGGCACGAGGGGGTCTGTCAGTGGAAAACCACTTCACAGCTGTATGCCTTGCTCCTTTAGGTGCTCTTAGTACTGACTCATCCGTCCCTGACTGCCTGAGTACACTCCCTTCCTATTGTCTTGTACTAGGCGTCCTGTGGGTGTGTTCACAGTCTTGTGTGAATTTCGGCGCCGCCGAAATTCAAGGTCCGCCGGTCTCTTTTGACCGCGGCGTTAGAGAGAGCTTTGCTACATGTTGCCTCTTGTCTTCTCTCTGGGGAGGAACGGGGCGAGCCCCCTCCAACCCACCCGCGCTAGGTCTCGGGGGACGAAGGGGTCACACCCGACGACCTCGGGAACTAGCCGGGGCAGTCGGAGAAGTGGCAACTCCGTGCACTGACGGTCGGCCGCCAGAAAACACGCCTCCGTGGCTCGGGTTACACCACTCCTCGCTACCCAACGCGGCCAAAGGATATCCACCTCGAGAACCTCGAGAACCTTCTCTCTGGCGCTCTCGCTCCTGGCCGGCGTGAATCCGCCGACCCGGGTATGTGTTAGCCTTCTGCATCTCCGTGCTCGGCGCGAGCAGCTGACCCTCGAGGCCCGCCTCAACCGCAGTATACAAACCTCGTGAGCCACGCTACGCCCCTCCTCCCGCAGGCTCACCGACGAGTGGTTTCGCCCCTCCTTCCGCGGGCTCACCGACAGATACATACAGAGAATATGGGGGCGGAGGAGAGCACGATGGGTGGCGGCGGCGGCGGCGGCCGCAAGCAGCAGCAGCCGCGCTTCGACGTCGTCAAGCTCAGGGTTGTCGCGTACACGGTCCCGGTGCGACCTGCCGCCGAGCCGAGAATTGTGCCCGCCACGGCATCGCCACAAACGCTGCACTACTCGCAGGTGACGCACGACGTGGAGCCGGCTTCGGAGGAGATCTGCCGCCTGCCGCGCGGCACGGTCGTCGAGGCGGTCGAGGAGAAGGCGAGCCGCAACGGGACGGTCCGCGTGCTGATCACAGACCCGATTTGGAAGGG
>NW_005202271.1:0-1117 GCF_000372725.1 Emiliania huxleyi CCMP1516 | reverse complement strand
AACAGGGCTCCAGGCCCCAATGACGTGTGAGTGTTAGAGTTGTTTGGTATTGCTAAAAATCTCTCTCTCTCAAAATCACCACCACAGTGGGTGGAAAGCGAACGAGTCACTTTACAGGGGTCGTCGATTAGTGCGGGCCACCCTGTCCAGAGAGGCGGAGGTGCCTTTCTGGGGTCTTGCGATCGAATGTTATGCAGCCCTCGGCCACGCTCTCCTTTCGTGGCTGATAAGCATTCTCTCCAGGCGATGGAGGGAGGATGGATGGCGGGGAGCACGGGTGTGACTGCTCACCAAGGCCGAGGGGGGCGAGAGAGAGGGGGGCACGACCGCGCGACACGCACGCCCCCTTCGTTTCTTTTTTGCAATCATTCTAGCGGGGCCTCAGGCCCCCAGCCAGCCCCCAGCGGGGGCTCTGCGGCTCTCTCTCTCTGTCTGGCGAGGCACTCCCACGCCTCACGGGGTCCCCCCTTGCCCGGGGGGGCGAGGTAACCCGAGATGCGAGCTCGGCGAGACTGCGTCAGCTGTTCCCACACACAGGCGAGTAATGGAGAAGTCTGTCCGCGCCTAAGGATTCTGCCTTTCCTATTCTGCTCTACTACACAAGGATTCTTGCTATTCTACCTCTCACTAGATTCCCCTTCCCAGGTTCCTCTTCTGCTCAGATATTCTGATTCTCTCCCCAGACTCTCCCATCTTGGCCCCGCTTTCAGCTTCCTGATTCTCCATTCTCGTTTCCTCCGCTTCCTTTCCGATTCTCTAGGGCAGCCAGAGCCAATTCCTGATTCTGCTCCCCCCTCCCGATTCTCCTGTCTCTCTTCCTATTCTTGATGCTCCATTTGATTCCTGATTCCTGATTCCTGATTTGTCGGATCGCCCACATTTTGACCGGGATTCTGATTCCTGATTCCTGATTCCTGATTCCTGATTCCAACATTTTGACCGGGATTCTGATTCCTGATTCCTGATTCCTGATTCCTGATTCCTCGGAGTTACGCATTTCGGCGGGATCCTATGTTGGCCTGACTCTCCGAACTCCTGAGCCGATATTGCGTGTGCGCGGGGCTTCACACAGCTCACTCAAACTTCGCCCGCGGCAGCATGCTCAGGCGCGGGTCTC
>NW_005202272.1:0-1117 GCF_000372725.1 Emiliania huxleyi CCMP1516 | reverse complement strand
TGAGCGGCGACTCGCAGGTGTCGACGTAGTTGCCGAGGAGGTCGGCGGCCTCGAGGGCCGCGACGAACCGCCCGAGACCGAGCTCCATCGCGAAGGCCTTGAAGGAATAGGCTGGAGGGGCATCAGCAGTCGCCTCGGCCGCCGCCGGCGCGGGCGCAACGGCTGCGCCAGCAGCCTCGCCTTCGGCCGCGAGCGGTTCGAGCGGAGGCGCGACCGGGTCGCCGCCCACCACCGAAGACGCGAGCAGGGGCTCAGTCATCTCTCCCCACCGCCGGGAACGCGACAGGTAGTCTCGGTGCTGTACAGCAGGTCCTCGAGTTCTTCTCTTGCTAGTTTTCTTTTTCCTCGCTTTTCGCCAAATGAGTTCGCCAAATGAGTTCTCCTTCCGACTTTCCTTCGGGAACTTGCTGGATCTGGTGCTCGATTTCTCCTCCGAACGGCTCGCCCAATGGCGCAGGACAAGAAGCTGAAGGATGCGATCCACAATAAGCTCGTCGAGACGGGCGAGTACGACCGGTGCGGCAGAGCCCTCGGCGCTGCCACCTGGCGCCCAGCCCCGCTCTGAGCGCGCGTCGGCGCCCCAGGCTCAAGGAGCTGCTGCGGCAACGGCTGGTCGAGTCGCAGTGGCGCGACAGCCTCAAGCAATACACGATGGGTGTGGCCGACCCCACCCCATCCCACCACCCGCCGGCTCGGTGCCCGAGCGGCCGGCCCTCGTCCAACAGACCTGATCAAGAAGAAGGGCGGCGATACACCATTTACCGTCGAGCAGCTTACGCATGAGATCACGCCGCAAGGAAGAGGTGCGCAGATAGAAGGCTGCCCCGGCAGTTGGAGGGTCACAGGATGACCGCGACTCCCCCGTTCCGCCGCAGAAACCGTGCCGGACGACGTCAAGTCGGAGCTCCTCGCCGAGATCCGCCGGTTCGTCGAGGGCCTCGACTCATCCGTGCAGGCGGGAGTGGAGTCTTAGCCTGATCTTCCTCCTAACTTTTGTGTGATGTAACTCCGTCTGGGACAAACTTGACAAGCGCGGGCGAGGGAGCGAGAGGATACACGAGAGCCGTGAGGTGTGTGGCCGTGTGTCTCTGCTCACACACACCTGCTGCCTGCTGCG
>NW_005202273.1:0-1118 GCF_000372725.1 Emiliania huxleyi CCMP1516 | reverse complement strand
CCTACCTACCCTACTTATGGGAAACTAAAAAAGAAATCACCGTATGGGTGAAGGTGGGGTACTATACCAACTAAAGTGATGGCTGGTGGTACTCTCCTGCAATCACAGTCCTTCCTGTGACATGGCAGGCCACTATCAAGCCCTACAAGCACCAGATCACCCACTTGGGGAGGGTTGACGTCGTGATTTTCGCCGAAAATTTCTTTTTCTGCTGTGAAAATTCCAGTGTGAAGAGAGGGAAAACCCCAACGGAGTGCCCAGACCTACCCTACCTACCCCGGCATGCTGGCCGCCCCAAGCAAAAAGAATACACACCTGCTTCGCGCGAAAATGCGGTGGGAGGCGCGAAATGCTGCGAGCAGCGGCGGAGCAGGTGAATGCGAAGCCCATTAACAAAACCAACTCACCTTCATCGGCGTAAGCTCCACCCCTCCCCTCCTCCGTGGCCTGGACACGGACAAGGCAAACGGCCACGGCGGGTGAAGGCGGGCCTAGCTGCACAACGGCTTGGGCGCGATGACAACTGGGGCGCAACCGTCCCCGACTCGGCCTGGTCTTCTGTTCATGGCCCGCCACAGCCCGCGACGCCGACGCCGACGCCGGGTCTCGGCTGCAGCGCTAGCGACGAGCCGCGAATCCAGTTCCTCCAAGGCCTTGAACTGCTCGAGGAGCTGCTGCCGTTCGCGACGATGCGCGAGGCCTTCAAAACGGCGCAAAGGGCCTGGCGACTCGCACTGGAGCGGGCTTGGGGCGACGAGAGCACCGAGGCGGCAGCGCCACTGCTGCTGCAGCTCGAGGCGCAGATCCGCCCCTCGCGCCTGGCAGCTGGGATAGTGGACTGGCGCAGTCGCCGATCGAGTTGGCGATCCGCTTGCGACGCTTGCACAGGCAGCCGCGACGATTACGGCGCCAGTGGCGGTGGCGGCGGCGGCGGCAGTGGCGACAGGCTCGGCGAGTGGCGGCGTCTGCGGGCATTGCTGTATGAGCTCGCGTGTGTTGTGGAGGGAGAGGTGGAACTAAGTCCTAGGACCCTCCCTGCTCTTGTATAAAGGGGGTTCGGAGCCCAACCCTTCCTGCCCCACAAACCCCTAACTGCCGTATCGGGACCTCGGAAAGAG
>NW_005202274.1:0-1118 GCF_000372725.1 Emiliania huxleyi CCMP1516 | reverse complement strand
CAGCAGCCTGCCGCAGATTGCTGCCGTTGTCAGCGCCGCGATCCGCCGCCGCGGTAGCCTGAGGTGTCTGAAACCGCACTTATCTGGGGCCTTCAAGCCCACACCGGCTCGTGATGCCACGGAGAGGGCTCGAGATTGTCCCCGGTGGACCCCATCCGAGGCGATTGCGAGGGCATTTCGGAGGTCATCATCGGCGCTACCGACCGTGATATGTCCCGGCCCGCAGCCCTCATGCATTAGGGTCATCGGTGCAGTCATAATATGTAGGCCTTCTCTCCCACAGCTTTGAGCAATAGCCGCAAACAACGCTTTTTGGCACTTGCATCGCGACACGATCAAACGCGGACTCTCCAGCCTCTCAGCTCACCACCTCGCCTTCTCTGTCGCTCTCCTGGCCCAGGCCCATCATCGGATCGGTAGCAAGTCTGAGCTATCCCGAACCGCACTTATCTCGGGTCTTCAAGCCCACACCGGCTCGTGATGCCACGGAGAGGGCTCGAGATTGTCCCCGGTGGACCCCATCCGAGGCGATTGCGAGGGCATTCCGGAGGTCATCATCGGCGCTACCGACCGTGAAATGTCCCGACCCGCAGCCCTCATGCATTAGGGTCATCGGTGCAGTCATAATATGTAGGCCTTCTCTCCCACAGCTTTGAGCAATAGCCGCAAACAACGCTTTTTGGCAGTCTTGCATGTCGCGACACGCGGTCACACGCGGACTCTCCAGCCTCTCAGCTCACCACCTCGCCTTTTCTGTCGCTCTCTTGGCCCAGGCCCATCGGTAGCAAGCCTGAGGTGTCTGAAACCGCACTTATCTGGGGTCTTTAAGCCCACACCGGCTCGTGATGCCACGGAGAGGGCTCGAGGTTGTCACCGGTGGCATGCGGTGGACTCCATCCGAGGCGATTGCGAGGGCATTCCGGAGGTCATCATCGGCGCTACGGACCGTGATATGTCCCGCCCCGCAGGCTGCATACGCCAAATGCATGCATGCAGTCATAATATGTAGGCCTTCTCTCCCACAGCTTTGAGCAATAGCCGCAAACAACGCTTTTTTTGGCACTTAGTCTTCTAGTACTTAGAAGTCACTTACCACTTTCTTGCATGTCGCGACACGC
>NW_005202275.1:0-1118 GCF_000372725.1 Emiliania huxleyi CCMP1516 | reverse complement strand
ATGAGCGACCCACCTCGAGGGTTGCTCCCGACTCTAGCCTTTTCTGGGTCACGTAGCCACACCTCGCCTCCTTGGTGCGAGTGGCTGCCAGTTCGACTCTGGGGAGGATCGAACCATCAACAATTTTTCCAAGTTTTCGAGGCAAGGTAGGGTCTCGAGGGTCTCGAGGTGGATATCCTTTGGCCGCGTTGGGTAGCGAGGATTGGTGTAACCCGAGCCACGGAGGCGTGTTTTCTGACGGCCGACCGTCAGTGCACGGAGTTGCCCCTTCTCCGACTGCCCCGGCTAGTTTCCGAGGTCGTCGGGTGTGACCCCTGCGTCCCCCGAGACCTAGCGCGGGTGGGTTGGAGGGGGGCTCGCTGCAGGGAAGGGCTGTGTAAGAAGCCGATCCCCGTAGTCCGCCCCGCTCCTCCCCATCGGGCCGCATAAGCGGCCACGCCTCGCAGATTCGTTTCTCGCGCCTGGGTCAGGCGCGCGGGGCATCCCCCGGGTCGCTGCCTCGACCAGCGATCCGAAGAGTGGCCGCTATGCGAAGGAAAGAGTGGGGCCCTCGGGGTACGCCTCGTCCGGCCCCCTCCGAGGGGGGAAGGGAATTGCGGGGTCCCCTCGGGCGCCTCAGTTCGGCCCTCCCGAGGGGGGGAGGGGAGCAAGGGGGTGGGGGGATCGGGGCGGGGGGGGAGGGGTCTCGGGTTTCGTGGGTCTAATACTTGCCCTTTCGGGGAGGGGCCTCAGGACGGCGAGCGCAGTGGCGCCCGCACGACGTCTTCCCCTCCTCCCTCGAGGCAGCGAGTAGGCAGCGAGAGGAGGTCTCAAGCGCCTATATGAAGGTATGTGAGATGGTGATGGGACACTGGGTGGTCGGGCGGGCGGGCGGACGGGCGGGCAAGCGGGGAGAGGCGGGCGGGCGGGGCGGGGCTTACGCGCAGGGTGATCGGAGAAGTCGTATCCACAATCCGCAGCAGCGGATCAGCCGCAGCAGCACCAGCTGCAGCAGCAGCTAGCTGCAACCTGCCGCAGATTGCTGCCGATGTCAATGTTTTTATTCGAAGACGCGATGACGCGCCGACGCAGTCTGCGGTCGCCGTCGCCTCATAGACTACTCCTCTCACACTTGGAGA
>NW_005202276.1:0-1118 GCF_000372725.1 Emiliania huxleyi CCMP1516 | reverse complement strand
TCCCGAAGCTTTAAGTGCAGGGGCCCCAAATGATGTGGAGTTGTTTGGTATTGGGTATTGCTAATAAAAATCTATCCCGGCATGCCGGACCCTTGCCGCATGCACCTGCCTGCACGCATGTACTTATGTATCGTGAAAGAAATATTGCCGCGAGACAGATGGTGACGACACGCTTTGGGGCAAATGTAGATTTCCCGAAATATTTTGAGAAATATGACAGCCTTGTTCGGAAGGAGAAATTTCCGGAAATTTACCATACCTGTGTTGACGCGAATGACACTGACGCCTGAATGACACTGACGCCTGAATGACACTGACGCCCGATGACCCGCTTGACCGGTGACCGATGACCGCTGACCGCTGACCGATGACCAGCGTCAGCCTCTCCGCGGAGGCGCACCATCACTGCCGCGCGGGCCTGCCGGCTCAAGCAAGGCACGGCAGGCCCGCACGGTGCCTGGTCCAACATGGGGGACACCTTGTTTCCTTACACGGAAAGGGGCGAAACTTGAGCATGGAGTGACGGGGCGAAGAAATTTCTCGCAAATTTGCCGTGGTGGGGCACGAAATAAAGACGAAAGAAATGAAAGAAATATCCTTATGCTGGGCAGGAAATCTACATTTGCCCCAAGACACGCTCGAGCGACACACAGACACAAACAAGCTCACTGGACACTGCTACGATGCACGCATTCGCCGCGAGTTCGGTGTGGACTGTTCGGCGATTCTTCGGCGATTCTCCGAGCGGCCGGCCCGAGCAGAGTTGCAGATTACGCTGCAATTGAGTGTATCCTCTCGGGCCTGCCGATAGCCGAAACGAAGCGGAGCATTTTCGCGTGCCATAGTCGCGTTCGCGGGAGTCGCGGCGGCGATCAGCAGCACCGCTCGGCTGCGCGTGATGTCGCGGCCCTGCAACGGCGACGCCAAGCGGCGACGCGCCAACGACCTGCTCTGCCACGCCAAGGCCTCACAGCCTCGCACCTCTCGGACGGCACGCAGCCAACCGCTTCCGGACGAGGACCGGCAGGAGGTGGTGGCCTTCATCGCCGAGGCAACGCCCCTCCCGCCCCGCTTGACCACCGCGCCGCGCATTCGCCCACTGCAGCGCCACACGCCCC
>NW_005202277.1:0-1118 GCF_000372725.1 Emiliania huxleyi CCMP1516 | reverse complement strand
TGGACAGGTGTGAACAACACCTCGTGGGGGCGGCACCGCAGGCGTCCATTGAGGGGTCCAGGTGATAGCCCTGGGCGGGCAATCCATACGCCTAGTTGGACTTCAGATCGCCCGATCGCGTCCCGGTGAACTGACGTCGGATTTGTGACGCCGCCGCACCGCGCCGCGGCCAGGGGCCCTCCGGAGGCTGAGGATGGCCGTGGCGGACCGAGACGAGCTCTGGGAGGTAAAGTGTCAGCGTATATATTGTAGAGGCTGACCATGTGCACAATATCTCTCAGTCTAGCTAAGCCAGGGGAGGCTATTCTGGGCGTCCACACGGCTTGCACAGGTGACCCTCGCGACAAAGCGAGCGCGTCCGGCAGAGCGACTGAAGAATCGAAGACAGAGTCACAAATCCCGCTTATTGTGCATGTTTTGAGGTCGGACAGTGCTGCTGTCTTCTCCACGCAGCAGCCGACGCCACCAGGCCTCGGTAGCTGAGCAGCAGGAGCCTCCTCGCTGCTGGCAGAGTTGCGCCTCTGTTTGCCGCCGCTAAGAGATCGTTGTTGCGGGAATCCAGGGAATCTAAAGGAATCTAGAATCTGTGGGTCCGAGATTCGATCTGGGACCTGAGCCGCTCGGGACCAGCTGCACATGACCCGGGGCCACTGCCATGTCGCAGACGACTGCTGGATCGGCCGTCGCTGCGACCAGCCGCATCAGCTTTCTCTTTCACAGAATTGGCGAAGTTCCCATATGGGAACCACAGCCGTTTAGGGGTTACATCTGGTGAATCAGGGAGTCGGCCGGCGCGAAGCGACGACCGCCGAGCTTTAGGTCGCCGACATCCAGCCGGAGCTGCGAGTCCACACGGAAGCCTCTTGGGCGAATTCACTTGGGACAGTGTTTTCGCAGAGACTACCTCATTTGCTGCTCCCCCCAGGAGACACGAAGGGGGGCGAAGGGGGGGTTGTGTGGGAAGCCAAAGGAGGTTTTTGGCTTCCCACATTTGAGAGATTTTGTGATGGGTCGAAAGCAGGTCGAATCGAGAGAGAGAGACGCGAGGGCCCAAGAGGCCCTTGGGCTCGCCTGCAGAGCGTCTCTCTCTTGCCATTCTGCTTGTCTGTGTTTTGTGT
>NW_005202278.1:0-12361 GCF_000372725.1 Emiliania huxleyi CCMP1516 | reverse complement strand
CCTCCTGCTTCTTCCTCTCCAGTTGCTCGCCGCGCCGCGCCAGCTCCGACACAACCTGCTCGTGCGTGCGGCCACCGCTCGTCCCTCCGCTGCTAACGGAGAGCGACGATGCGCCCCGCTGCGACCGCGGCGGGTCGGGACGCTGCGCCAACTCCACAGTGTGCACGAGCTGCTGCCGCCTCGCGCGCTGCTCCTCTAGCACCTCTGCCGCACGCCTCCGCAGTGGCGGCGTCCCGCTGGCGAGGGCGCGCGAGTGGGCGTTGATGGAGGGGGAGAAGGTGCACTCGCGCTGCTCGCACGCCTTTAGCAGCGTGCACGACTCGCTCCGCCAACGCTCGCGCTCCTCCTTGCCCAGCATCCCCTCCTCGTACAGCAGCTCCTGGTAGCTCTTGTCTGGCAACGGCGACGCCGGCCGCCCCACCCGGTAGAGAGCGGGCACCTCGCGCAAGCCCGACTTGAGGTTGAGCGAATGCGCCTCGGACTGCTTGCGCGCCTCCATCTCGGAGAGGAGCGCCGCGCTGCGCGCCTGCGCCGCGGCGTCCTTGGGGGAAGGGGGCGTGCCGGCCGGTGGCGCGGCGCCGGCCAGAGACTTGTTGGCCCGGCGTTGCGCGTCCTTGTACAGCCGGGCGGTCGCATCGCTCCCAGTCTTGCGCTGCTGCGCCGTCGCCCGTAGCTCCTCCTTGATATCCGCCTCTAGCGCCTCCCGGAGCTGAGACCGTCGGGCCTCGTCATCGCCGACATTCGCAGCCTCGAGCCGCCAGTCATCGAGGCAGGCGGCCATCTTCTTCTCGGCGGAGGAGACCCGCGAGGCCGAGGAGGAGGAGGAGGAGAGGCTCCAAGACATTACGCACCGGCCGTCCGCCAGGAGCGGGCGCGGAGGGGGGGTGCGGGGCCGCGCAGCGTTTCCTGGGGGCGGGCTCGCCGTTACCCGTTTAGCCGGGCCAGCTGGATTTGGCGCGTGCTACCGGATCCGCTACCGCCCGGGGCACCTCGGCATTGTGTTGTAGTGTCTGTAGGTGTTGCCAATCTGCTTTAAAGATGTTCACACCGGAAATTTCCGGAAAAGAAACGACACGTCCAGCGGTGTAATGAAGGTCTGGCACACCCTCATCGCCTGCGCCAGCAGTACCGGAGCTGGACGACAGGCGAACCCCAGCCTGAAGGTGGGCACGCAGATCAAGCTGGCTCTGCTCACGGCAGATGCGCCCGAGTTTGACGAGGCGAGCGGGCTCTGGAAGCAGCACGCAGCTGGCCCCGCGATCGGCGCCACGCCGTTTGGCTCTCTCGCCTTTTCGCTAACTGCAGGCGGCGAGGTCCTAGCCACTGCGCTCGTGTACGCATCGCTCGGCTTCCCATCCGACGTGCTGGAGCACGAGCACGCCAGCCAGATGCCTTCGCCATGCACCCTCGAGCTGTTTGAGATCGAGACTGCGGAGGCGCACCGCAGGCAAGGATATGCCACCGCCCTCATCACCTTGATGCTCAAGTGGCTGCAATGCTACGCAGGGGTCGCTCCCTACCTCTTTGCCCGGGACACCTCTGGCATCGAAGGCCTCTACACGCGGTGGGGCTTCCGCGCTACCGACCCGCAGTACCCGCACGTGCACGTGATTGACCTCCGCCGGGTGGCGGCGCGGGCGTGAGGAGGAAGAGGGGGGGGGGGGGGGGAAAAAAGGGGGGGGGAAAAAAGAAAGTGGGTGTCTGAGCAGGAGGGGGGAAAAGCGCTTCCAGCTTCGCCAGAAAAATACCTTTTTCGCAGTGCAAACGATCGAGACACGCGCCGTATCTGGGAGGAACGCAGAACAGACGACCGGGAGGCGGAGCAAACGCGCAGGGGGCAGGGCGACACGAGGGAGGGAGCAGAACTTTGCGGAGATCAGCAGGTGGGTGTACGAAGAGATTAGGAGCAGCAGGGACCCAAGGGACAACCGGTGGAAACGAAGACGGCTACTGCTAGCCTGAGGGAGGGTGTAGAGGATGTAGAGTGTAGAGCGCTGTAGAGCTGTAGAGCTGGAGAGTGCTGTAGAGCTGTAGAGCTCTACATCCACCGCGTGACGAGGCGGGTGCGTTGTAGAGCGATGTAGAGGCGCTCTACAACGTGAAATCTCTACAACAAACTCTACATCATAAGCGGCGAACGAGGCACGGTCGCTCTCCGACATGAGGCGCGTTGCACTTACCAGTGCTGCCTGGCCTTCTGTCTGCCCGCCCAATGGGTGGCAGGTGCCTCTGCTGCTGTGGCATGCCTCACGGCTGCGACTGGCCGGCGCCTCGGCGCGTCAGCTCGGCTTGGCGTAGCGATCGTGGCCAGCGCAACTCGCCTGGACTCAACGCTCAGCCAGGAGCTCCCGCACGCGCTGGCGCGAGTCATGGCGCATGCAACGCGTCTGAATGCTCGCCTCGCCTCGCGCAAATGCGACCGTCCTCGCAGCCGATAGTCCACCGCCTGCTAAAGAAGCACAGCGACGAATGCGGCACCGGCGACGCATGGCAGGCTGGTCATGACGCAGTTATAGGGTGTTGTGTGCCGTCAGAGTGACCGTCTCTGTGTGTCAGTGATAGTCAGGGCCGTCCATCAGAGCTCCAGTAAGCTCGGAGACACCCCATTAGTGCGACTCGACCTCTTTGAGTCACTGCCTTCCCGGCGGTTTGGCTGTAGAGCCTCTACAACAAACTCTACAGCAAAATCGCGCTCTACATCGCTCTACAACGCACCCGCCTCGTCACGCAGCCGATGTAGAGCTCTACAGCTCTACAGCGCTCCAGAGCGCTCTACATCTCTACAGCTCTACAGCGCTCTACACTCTACATCCTCTACACCCTCCCTCAGCTGCTAGCCCCCCGTCGCGGGAGCCGGCCGCGTCTGAATTCGGACGCCTGTGCTACCCTTCACACACGCTACACACGGTGTACTAGCACGGCGCATCCTGCGCCGTGCCCCCAATGTCAATACTCGAGCTTCCTTGCTTGTGCTCAATCTTGTCACGGTCCTACGTCCCTTGCGAGCGTTCGCGTGAACTCAGCGTCCTCTGGTCCTTTACAGTCCTACATGAGCCAGCCACCCTCTCCGCTCTGAGCCTCCGCGCTCAAACGGGCCGGGAGGACGACGACCCCGCCGACCAGGTCTTGGGACTTGGCCGGTTTCTAGGCTACCTAAACTTGGTCCTCTCAATCCTCCCCCCAAGCGGCGTCACGTATCCCATGCGCAGAAACCCAGCGCAACGCGC
Organism: Emiliania huxleyi CCMP1516; assembly: GCF_000372725.1. Taxonomy (NCBI): domain Eukaryota; phylum Haptophyta; order Isochrysidales; family Noelaerhabdaceae; genus Emiliania; species Emiliania huxleyi. Next base: position 9,134 of record NW_005202278.1, on the reverse strand, counting down.
GCATCAAAGTTATGAATTCATAGACTCGGTCGAGAGACCCCAGCGTTGGCACCTGTCTGTGCCTTTCTTTCTGGACAGGGTGGCCCGCCACAAGGACCCCAGGAATTGCGACTAGCCGCTTTCCTCCCGCTGTGATTCTGTGTGAAATCTGTATCCGAATTGATGAGCCCTCTCATCCCGGAGTGGTTCGATCCCACGCGAATCCGAGACGGTGACGGGCGCTGTCTCGGTGATCTCAGGCCCAGTGAGGTAGTGCATCAGACCTGTCCCGGATCCTGCTGACCAAGCTCCTCTTGTAGCTCGATCGGTCACACCGCCATCGCCGTCGGGGAGAGGGGGGACGACACTGCTTCTGCAGCGTGCACCTCGATCCTGTACCGTGTTTGTTATGACCCCCCCCAATGAACATACCAGTGAGGGAGGGCGAGACGATCGAGGGGTCCCGTACCACGCGGAATCGACCCTATCCAGTGCTCGAGTGCTCGAGTATCTTGATTTGCCAACAACAAACCTAAAACCGCAACAAATAGTTCCTGAATTCGGCGCCGAACTTGCGCGGGCGCATCGGCGATTGAATACAGGAGACTGAATGGCTCGTTGGGCTGCAGCAAGTCGGCCAGTGCCAAGTCAGCCGGTGCCAGAGCTGATAACGGCGAATGGCAGCCTTGGCCTGCGCTCGACAGGAGAAGGAGAGTTTGACTACACACCCGCAGCAGGGTGCGCCAAGACGCCGGGCGCCGTGATACAGACAGTGGAGGGGGTAAGGCGAACCTCTTGTGAGGCGGCGTGCGCAAGCTCTAGCCTCTGCCGAGCTGCGGCGTTCGTCTACCCAACAGGAGATTCTGAGGCGAGGCAGAGCCGACGGAGTCGCACCACCATACGCTCGCCGCCGCCGCCGCCGCCGCCGCAGCCGCCCCTGCAGCTTCCGCCTGGCGTCGGCAGATGCGTCCTCTACAGCCGATGCCTCGAGCGCACGCGCGCGCTGCCCCCGGCTCGCGTCGATCTGCTGCATCGCTGGGGGCCCACGTGGCCGCAACATACCCGGCCGAGGGATGTGCAGTGGGGAACGAATGCCACACTTGTGATCGTGTCTTTCCGTTCGTCGCTCGACTGGCTGCGCACTCTGCCCGGCGGCATCCTCGACCTCGTCATCTACCACAAGGGCTACTTGGACGAGGCCAAGGCCGAAGCTCAGGAGTGTTTGCGGAGGCTGCCGAGCGGGGCCTGCCAGAACCTCACGCGCTTGAGCGGGAACCGCTCCCATCTCACCACCGTACGTCGGGGGTGGAGGGAGGAGGCGGGGGCGACGAGCAGCGAGCCGATGACGCCGGCGTACGTCGACTCGCACTTGCGTATCAAGCATCAGTGCCGGCGGGCAGAAATACACCGCCCACCGCAAGGCTGTCCGAGTGGCTGCACCTGCGGGCCGCGGCCGCCTGCAGAGCGGCCAGTCCTCAAGTACTTTGCCGTGCTTCCAAATTATGGGCAAGCGGCCGGGCGGAAGCAGGGAGGCTCACGCGAGGTCGTTGGCTACCTGCAGTTCGTGATCGACTTTTGGGAGAACCTGCCAAACGTGGTCATCTTCTCGCAGGTCATGGGCGCGCGCGCGGCCCCCACGGCCCCCACACCCCAACGTTACCGTCGGCCTGATCGTTGCAGGACGACCGAACTCAGCTGCGGCCGGCTCCCTGGGGCAACCTGGACATCCTCCGGCCGCAGCTCAGGGAGTGGAAAAAGCTGTGGGGCCCAGACAGGCCCCTCTCCCGCCGCAGCTGCATGTGCGACTACTTGCGCGAGAACAGCTACCGCCAGGGAAATTACTACTGGTACAAATCCATGAGTGCGATGCAGGAGCGGCTGATGGCCACAAACCTGAGCGCGCGGAGCCGCACCGTGACGTGGCCAAGGGCGGCGACCTTCGCCGCCTCGCGCTTCCAGATCCGCGCGCAGCCCCTGTGGGCGTTTGAGCAAATTCACCGCGTCGCTACAGTGGAGAGGGCTTGCGGCTCTGTGGGCACCCTCACCTGGGCGCACTCGATGGAGAGGCTCTGGCTCGAGCTCTTCGACGAGCGCGTCCCGAAGGCGTTTCGGCCGGCGTCGCCGGGCGACCGCGGACTCGGCGCTTGCTTTGGCGGTGCGAGGAGGAGGCGGAGGAGGAGGCGCTAGGTTAGGTTAGGTAGAAAGGAAGAACAATCTGGCTCGGGCTCGAGTACCGACCAAGTTCTGGAGCAGAACCCACACCGCCCCCGGGCGAAGCGTGCGGCGTCGGTTAGGTGATAAGGCCGCGGGACGGTCGGTCATGTCCTCGCTCGCTCGACTAGCCACATGCAACCTCAACCAGTGGGCGATGGACTTCCGCGGCAACCTGGAGCGGATCGAGGCGTCCATCCGCGAGGCCAAGGCGGCAGGGTGCACCTTCCGCACCGGGCCGGAGCTCGAGGTGACGGGCTACTCGTGCGAGGACTCGTTCCTCGAGGCGGACACGCTTGCGCACGCGTGGGAGTCGCTAGCCGCGCTGCTCGCCTCAGACCTCACCGACGGCATCCTCTGCGACATCGGCATGCCGGTGATGCACCGGAACGTCTCGTACAACTGCCGCGTCGTGCTGCTCAACCGGCGCGTGGTGGGCGTGCGGCCAAAGGTGTGCCTCGCCAACGACGGCAACTACCGCGAGATGCGGTACTTCACGCCCTGGTTCATCGACCCCACCTCTCCTGGCTACGGCGCTCTCGAGCAGTACTACCTGCCGCGCATCGTCCGCGAGTTGACCGGCCAGCGGACAGTGCCAATCGGCATCTTCGCCGTCGCGGCGCTCGACACTCGCCGTTGACGGCCATGCGTGGCTCCGAGTCTTCCACCCTCCTCCTTCCTATTCTCAGGCGCTCGACACCGCCCTCGCCTTTGAGACTTGCGAGGCGCTCCTCCCCTCTGGCCGCGCCATCCCTGTTCCGATGCTCACCACTCCTCCTCCTCACTGTCAGCCATCTATACTCTCAGGAGCTCTTCACGCCGCTCGCGCCGCACATCGCCCTCTCTCTGGACGGCGTCGAGATCATCGCGAACGGCTCCGGCTCACACCACCAGCTCCGCAAGCTGCAGACGAGGAGCGCGCGTCGCCGCACCGGCTCGGACCCTTCTCGGACCCTTCTCGGACCCTTCTCGGAGGCTTCGTGTAGGATCGATCTCGTGCGCGGCGCGACCGCAAAGGCACTGCGAGCCGCCCGAGATCGACCCGAGATCGCCCGAGATTCACCCGAGGTTGACTCGAGATCATCCGAGAGATCTCCCGAGATCGCCCGAGATCGACCTGAGGTCGTCCCGAGATCGCCCGAGACTCACCCGAGAGTGACCCGGCCTCCGCTAGGCGGGCGGCGTCTACCTCTACGCCAACCAAAAGGGCTGCGACGGCGGGCGGCTGTACTTCGACGGCTGCGCGATGGCGTGGGTGAACGGCGAGTGCGTCGCGCAGGGCTCCCCGTTCGAGGGGGTGCAGTACCCTACCGACCCGGACCCAAACCCAGTACCCAAATAAAGTAGGGTCGCAGTTCGAGGGCCTGGACGAGGTGCAGCGTGGTTGTCGCGACTCTGACTCAGTGAATGAACGCCTCAGTACTCGCCATCGGTCGGTGCAGGTGGAGGTGGTCGTCGCGACAGTCTCGCTGTCGGACGTCCGCGCCTTCCGGGCGAGCTTCATAGCGCGCTCGAGCCAGGCGGAACACGGCGGCATCGATGGAGTAGTCAGCTCCGCGCCCATCCCTCCTCAATTCAGTCCAGGCGGCCTCCGCCGCCTCGATCCCTCGCGTCGAGGTCGACTTTGCGCTCACGCTTCCGTGCGCGGACCAGCTGTGCCGGGCCCCGCTAACCAGACGGCCGATCACGGGGGTGCGGATCCTGAGCAGGTACGCGGACCAGCTCTGCAGTGCGCCGTCGCGCCCCTCGCCGCCGCGGCTGCACAGCGCCATGGAGGAGAGCGAAGCCACTACGTTTGCCGGGCCGTGCCGAGGGGCGCGAGGACGGTGTCTCAGCCGCTGCTCGAGAAGAGTCTAGGAGATCGCCCTTGGGCCGTCGGGGTGGCTGTGGGACTACTTGCGCCGCTCGGGGCAGCGCGGCTACTTCCTCCCCCTCTCGGGCGGCGCTGACTCGAGCTCGACCGCCGCTCTGGTGGCGGCCCTGTGGGGCAGAGCCGTCCCTTCCTCCGGACCTGATCCGGACCTGAGTCCGAGTCGTTGCTTGTGGGAAGGTGGCGATCATGTGCCAGCGAGTTGTCGAGGAGCTGGGCGCGGGATCGGAGCGGTCGCGGTCGCGCGTACTCGCCGACGTGTCTCACCAAGCGACACCGGCTGCAGGCCCGAGGGGAGCCGAGACCATCCGAGGCGAGGCGAGAGTAGGTGCGGCGCGTCACCAAGCGGGCCGACTACACGCCGCCCGACTGGCGCGACTTGTGCGGCAAGGTGAGCTCGGCCTCGGCTCCTCTCGGCTCAGCTCGGCTCAGCTCGGCTCAGCTCGGCTCATCTCGGCTCCCTCTCGGCTCCCTCTCGGCTCCTCTCGGCCCCTCTCGGCCCCTCTCGGCTGTTCTCGGCTGTTCTCGGCCCCTCTCGGCGTAGCATCGCACGCCGCCCGACTGACCTGCGGTTGCGGCTAGGTGCTCGCGACTTGCTACATGGCGTCCGAGATCAGCAGAGATTAGCCGAGAGTAGCCGAGACTTAGGTGCTCGTGACTTGCTACATGGCGTCCGAGTTCTCCGGCGCCGAGACGCGGGCGCGCGCGGCGCTACTCGCCGAGCAGATAGGCTGCCTGCACACCTCCATCAGCATCGACGGCATGCGGTCTGCCGTCTGCGAGACGTTTGCGGCGATGGAGGTGCACTCGGGAGGCGTGCGCAGCGAGGCGCTCAAGCTGAGAAGTAGAGCAGCTGAGCCGAGAGGGGCCGAGAGGGGCCGAGGAGTCGAGAGGAGCCGAGAGCAGCCGAGGAGCCGAGAGGAGCCGAGAGGAGCCGAGAGGAGCCGAGGAGCCGAGAGGAGCCGAGAGTAGGCGGTCAGGCGGCGGCCAGAGATGAAGACCAAGCCGCGCGACTACGCCGAGCTCACGCAGAACTTGGCGCTGCAAAACATCCAGGCACTTCCTAGACACTCCCTAGGCACTTCCTAGGCACTCCCTAGGCACTTCCTAGGCACTCCCTAGACACTCCCTAGAGCTTGGCGCTGCAACACATCCAGGCACTTCCTAGACATTCCTAGGCACTCCCTAGGCACTTCCTAGGCACTTCCTAGACACTCCCTAGACACTCCCTAGGCACTCCCTAGGCACTTCCTAGGCACTCCCTAGACACTCCCTAGGCACTTCCTAGGCACTCCCTAGGCACTCCCTAGGCACTCCCTAGAGCTTGGCGCTGCAACACATCCAGGGCCGCTCCCGGATGGTGATGGCGTACTCACCCGAGGTTACCCGAGATTCCCCGAGATTCCCCGGGACTACAGGCCCGCTCCCGGATGGTGATGGCGTACTTTATGGCGCAGCTGATGCCGTGGGCGACCGACGGCGACGAGACGACGGCGGGCGGCTCGCTCCTCGTGCTCGGATCCGCGAACGTCGACGAGGCGTTGCGCGGCTACTACACAAAGTACGACTGCTCGGCCGCAGACCTGAACCCGATCGGCGGCGTCAACAAGCGCGACCTCAAGGTACGCCCGAGATTGCCCGAGATGACCTGAGACTGCCCGAGATTACCCGAGATTACCCGAGAGCGCGACCTCAAGGCGCCCCCTCGAGCGTGCGGATGAGGAGCTGGCTGCAGTCTGTTCACTGCCCTCTGGCAACTCCAACCTTGCGTCTCCAACCTTGCGTCTCTAACCAGGCATTCCTCGAGTGGGCCGGACGCGAGCGAGGGATCGGGGTGCTCGCGCGCGTCGCCGACGCGCCCCCCAGCGCCGAGCTGACGGGCGCCGAAGGCGCGCAGCTCTGAAGGGGGGGGGGGGGCGTGGGCGTAATGGGGGGACGCGTTGAGCCGGTGCGGGGGCTGACTGATGCAGGCGCGCAGCTCGACGAGGAGGACATGGGCATGTCGTACGACGAGCTGGCCGCGCTGGGCTATTGCCGCAAGGCAAAGCCGCCGCTGCTCGCACTTCGCCCGCCCTCGCTCGCACTTCGCCGCTGCGACGCACCGCCCCCCCCCACACACACACATCCCGCCGCCGCCTCCGCCCCGCCTCCGCCCCCGCCCCGCCCCCGCCCCGCCCCCGCCCCCCTTCCCACAACCACCCGAGGGGCCGCCCGGCCCTCGTGCCGCCCACCCACCAGGTCGAGCGGTGCGGGCCGCTCTCGACCTTCCTCAAGCTGCGCGACCGCTGGGCCGACGGACGCGCGCTCACGCCGTCCATCCGCGCGAGGGGCGCCGCCGCGCCGGTCACGTTTGACGAGCAGGTCGCGCAGAAGGTCAAGGACTTTTACTTTTACCACGCGATCAACCGGCACAAGAGGGCGGCGCCCGGCTACCTCTCGGCTGTGTCTCGGCTCCATCTCGGCTGGCTCTACCTGCAGGCACAAGATGACGACGCTCACGCCGTCCTACCACGCGGAGAGCTACTCGCCCGACGACAACCGCTTCGACTTGCGCCCCTTCCTGCAGAATGCGCGGTTCGACGAGCAGTTCAAGGCGATCGACGAGGCGGTGGCGGCGGCCAAGGCGGCGCGTGGCGAGAGTTGAGCGTTGTGGCCCGCCCCGCCGCGTTTTTGTGTGAGAGGCTCGGAAGCCTGTCGTGTGTCGACCGGAGACGGGGGGTCCGGTTCACCTCCGCAGTCGGCTCTACTCATATGGAATTTAAGGGCAGCCGATACAGATACACACTCTCACAGGTCACACCCTCGGGGCCGGCACAAGCCGTCCGCAGCAGGCGCGGCAGGTCCAGGATACTCTAGTTGGACGGGGGGCCGCGGTGTGAGAGGAGGCGGTCTCTCGTCGCCCGTATGCCGTAACCCCGTGCCGGGGCTCGTCCGTCGTGCCCGACCCAAAACATCCACTTGGTTGTAGTGCGAACTTCGTTCCTTCGTTGGTTGTAGTGGCTAGTGCGGCGCCGAGCCGCACGAAAGAGAGCCGCCCCTCGCGCCGTCGATGTGGAGGGACTTCTGGCCTTCTCGATGGTCAACACGAACTCTGCGCGGTGTGAATTACGGAGATTGACCTTACCTTACCTTAGGTGCCAGTCGGCAGTCCGGTGCGCGCCCAGTCCCATCCCATGCCTAGTCCCTAGACCCTAGTGCTTCCTGGCGGCTTCATTCTCGGTGAGTATCTCTACTTCACCGGAGAGAACCAGATCGTCGGGCGCAGACTTCCGCGCCCCGACTTCGAGCTCGAGCTTGACATCCTCGTGTGCGCGGCTCGCGCGGTGAGGTGGTGGGCCTTGGTTTGGAGCCGGACAGCCTCGCGATGCGCTTTTCAAACAAGGTAACCAGCCGGTCAACATCGCCTCCCTGAGCCGCGACGATTCCGTGCGCCGTGTCGTCCGTGCCCGAGAATGTATTGCGAGCGCGCCGAGCGCTCGCCGCGCGCAGGGAGGAGCAGAAGCGGGCTGCGGCAGCGGCGGCGTCGCAGACGGCAGAGGACATTGCAGCGGAGGCGGAGCGGCGGCAGCAGCTGGCGGCGGAGCTCCTGGAGGAGGAAGCTGCGGCCAGGGCTCCGCCTCCACTTCAGGAGGCGGGACGGAGGAGGAGGAGGAAGAAGAAGCAGAGCGGCTTTCGCGGGTCGAGGAGCAGCGCAGCCGAAGGAGCAGAGGGATCGGCCGACTGCGGCGACTCCACCTCTAGGGCGGCGCCAGCGCGCGAGTCGGCTTCAGAGAGCGACGAGGAGGAGCGCTTGACGCCAGCCGAGGAGGCGCGACGGGCAGAGGAGTCGGAGCGGGCGGTGCGGCGAGAGAGGCAGGCGAGGCTGCTCGAGGCAGCGCGGCGGGAGAGGGAGGAGCGTTTGGAGAGGGAGGCTAGGGCCGAGGCCGCGGCCGCGGCTGCGGCGGAGAGCGAGGCTCACAGCAGGCGACAGCAGGCGGCGCGAGCGGCGGTGGAGGAGCGGAAGCAAGCAGCGCGGGCGGCGCTGGTGGACGAGATGGAGGCGCAGGCGCGGCAGGAGGAGGCGGCGCGGGCCGCGGCACCGCTGAGGACGACGCAGGCTGAGCAGTCCAGCACGCGGTCGGCGATCGAGCAGGCGCTCTCCCAGGCTAGGTCAGACGCGGCGGCGGCGAGGGCTCGCGAGGCGACGTTGGGGTCAGAGGCGGAACGGGCGAGGTCAGAGGCGGAACAGGCGAGGTTGCAGGCGGAGGCGGCGAGGGCGAGGGAGGAGGAGGCGAGGGGGCGAGAGGGGGGAGCAAGGGGGCGGGAGGAGGCGGCGAGGGCGGAGGCGGAGGCAGCGACGGCACGCGAGGAGGCGCTCACCATGCGACTCGCGGCGCTCGAGCTAGGACCCCCACCGGCCGCCCCGCCACCGGCAACCGCAAACAACGCTGTGGGAGGAGGCGTCGGAGGCACCTTCCACGGCGCCAGAAAGTCTCGCGGGTCTGTGCGCATTTGGGGCTGGACGCGCGCTCCTCGCTCTCTGCGGCGGTGGCGGCGGCGAACGAGAGCACAGGGGTCGCCGCTGAGGGAAGGCTTCTGCAGCAAGTGGACCGGCTGATCGCGCTGCTGTTTGAGGCGCCGCGCCAGGCGGGAGTCGCGGTGTAGCAGGTCTAGAGGTTGGTGTTGACTACAAGATGTTCGAGTCCGCGCAACCCGCTCTATTGAGTACACGGCCCTCTAAGCTCTATTGCAACACATACAGCTAATTTCGCGGTCTTTTGAGTTTTGTGAAAAGACCTACATCGCTACATGCATAACGTACTGAGAGAACACAGCGGTGGGCCCCAAACAAACGGTTAAGTCGGGGGCGGCGACATCTGAGATGTCACCACGGGAGAGGCTATCAAAAGACGCGGGGGGCACGCCATCGGTAAAGATGATTAAATCTTCCGGAGATTATCCTTAGTGCTTAGATGGAAAACGCATCCTAGATGGCGTTTGGCATCTAGGATGCGCATATCATCTGTAGATGGGGCGAGCGACCAGTGGGGGAAGAGGTCCCGTCTTTTTTCTTCGCAGCACAGTTCCTTGTCGA
>NW_005202279.1:0-1118 GCF_000372725.1 Emiliania huxleyi CCMP1516 | reverse complement strand
GCATTTATGTGGCTTCGACAGGATTTCCCCCAATTTTCCTAGAGGCCTCAGCTTCGCAAAAAAAACCCGGGGCGCGGCGGCCTGCGACGGCCCGGGATGAGCTCCCCACGATGCGACTAAGCGAGATCAATTGACCTACTGGACCTATAGTCCACCCCTATCATGTCTATACTGACTGCAGACGACCACATGCCACACAGCATCACGCACAAGCACAAGACCCGGGATCGCAAAAAAGACCCGCGGTGCTCACACACACCCACGCGCTCGTGCATGCCGAACCAGCTCTAAAAAAATACCACCGGGACCGCCTCGCCAAGGCGCACAATAGTCAGACTGACAGCGTTTTCCAGTTGTGGCATCCTCGGCAGCCAGAAATAAATGGGGACCGGCAGACGGTCACAGAGGGTACGGGGTTGAGAGCATTTTCCAGCGGCCCAGGATGACGCATCTGGAAAATGCTGTCAGTGTGACTATTGTGCGCCTTGGCAAAGCCCTCATCCCCGCATCTTCGATCTTGGCCGCACAGCCCTCCCACCCCTCACCCCCCACACCACCGCCCCAGCCCCACCCGCCTCACTGCGTGCGCGGCCCGTCGTTGCTGCCACCGATCGGGCCGTGGTTGATGATGGGTGTGCCGTTGGCCGAGCGCTGGATGCCGTCTGCCTCGTCGATCCGCTTCTGCCACAGTGGCCGGTTGTCCTCCACCTCCTCGACCGCCCCCTCCGCCGCCGCCTGCTCCGCCTCCTGCTCGGCCCACTTTGGGTCCACCTCCACCGCCTCTGCCGCCAGCCGCGCGAGCTCGGCACGCATCGCCTCGGCATCGACGCGGCAATAGACCCGCCGGCCGCCTCCGGGAGCGCGCGCGACGCGGATCTCGCTGCCGACGTGCGCGCAGTTCCACCGGTTCGGCGGGAGGGCCTCCTCGGCGCCGTCGCGCTGCGTGTAAATCTCGACAATCCTCAGCCCGCCCAGCGGGTCGGCGTCGACGTGGAAGCCGCCCTTGACCGTCGTGGAGAAGGCGCGCCCCACCCTGCTGTCGGCCACGACCTCGCACGTCTCCATGAAAGTTGCCGGCTTGCCGGTGAGGACGTCCATCGGGTCCGGCTTGGAGAAGG
>NW_005202280.1:0-1118 GCF_000372725.1 Emiliania huxleyi CCMP1516 | reverse complement strand
CTGCGCGAGGCCTTAATAATAATAATTAAAATAATTAATTAGACTAGTAGCTCGCCCTCCGACTGGAGCCACTGCGCGAGGCCGTTGAGGAGCTCGGTGGTGGCCAGGTCGCGCACCTCGCCCACCGCCTCCTCGCAGAGGCACAGGATGGTGAGCGAGTTCGCGGCGAACTTTGCAACCCCGTGGTGGACGTGCCACCCCTTGGAGAGGGCGCACCTGCGCGCGGGGCGGGGCGGTGGAGCGCGGCGCGGGGCGGTGGGGCCGCGCTGCGGCGGAACGAGAGAGACCCCGGTCGGCGCGTGCGCGCGTGCGACACGCACGAGCCTCCTCTCCTCTCCTCTCCTCTCCTCTCGGAAAGGCGCGGCACGCACGATAGGCCGCTGACGACCGTCTTTGCGATTGGCAGCTCGGACATGATTTTGGGCTCGTGGGAGACTAGCTGGCCGAGGCAAAAGGTGGCTGTGTCGAAGCTCTCCGCGACCTCCGAGAGACGAAGCAGCGATATATCGACGTGCAGTGTGCCCACCAACAAGTGGGCCGTCTTGTGCAGGTCGCCGTCGGGCTGCGCGTGGCGGTCTAGGTAGGCGCGGAGGTCCTCGGGCGTTGTGAGCGCCTGGAAGAGCGTGTCCCACTGCGACAACGAGGAGACATTCCCCATGGCACGGATCTGCCAGACTCAGCGCGGCGCCGACCTCGACAGCGGCTCGCGGTGGAAGGTTTTCCAAACAAAAAGAAAAAGCCTGTTGCGTGTGAACCCTCACGTCGTTGACCCAGTTGGCACGCTCAGGGGAGTTGACCCACTTGGTACGCATCTTGCGAGCCTGGCTTCTTGATTCGGCGTCGCCCGCCACCGCCGCCATGGAGATCTGCTGCGTGTGGCGGACCACAGGGTAGCACGGCAAAAAAACCGTGGCACATAGGGGACTGACTGACCGCCCGCGCGCCAGCGCGGGCGAAGAAATTTTTTCGGGTCCGTCCACTGAAAACAACAAACAAAATCTCTCTCTCTGAAAACGGACTCCGGCAAGCACTTTTTTGGCGCCGTGGCCGTGCTCGGCGCGCGCAGCGCGCGGAAAATCGTAAATCTGTGCCATTTTAAGCGTTTTCCACGGCCTCTC
>NW_005202281.1:0-1118 GCF_000372725.1 Emiliania huxleyi CCMP1516 | reverse complement strand
GCAGAGGTGCAGCGGACGCTTGGAGAGCAGGTCGATCATCGGCTGGAGCGTGTAAGTCAGGGCCAGCGCGAGCACGAGCGGAATGAGGATTCCCTCGAGGTAATAGAGCCCACAAGCGATCACGGCGAGGCCGACGAGCATCAGCGCGAGGGTTCGCAGCCGCTGCTCGACCTCGAGTTGCTCGGGAGACAGGCTGGCCTTGAAGATGGAGCCGCGAGCCATGCTTCACCCTCGACTTCGGCGGTGCAAGAGGGGAATTTGGGCTGTGTGTGGTGTGGACACGGACGCTGTCGCTCGATTTCTTATTCAGCTTCCATAGAGCTCTAAGGGAACTCCGTGATATGCTGTTATCCCGTTAGTAAGAGAGAGTTAGAGAGAGATTTTTTTTGTTTTGAGAGTTAGTATGAATGAGTCGGCTCGATCGAGATGCGCAAATGGATGGGGTGAAAGAAGAACGTGCAAGACTCATCCGTGGCGGCGTGAGTAAGTATGTAGGCAGATAGAGAGAGTGTAGAGCGACGCTGTATAGAGCTGTACAGATGTACTCGCTCGAGTAGAGCGGCTCTCTGATGAGCTGTGTGTATGAGGATAGAGGCTGTAGAGCTCTACAGAGACGATCGAGGGGTCCCGTACCATGCGGAATCGACCCTATCAAGTGCTCAAGTGCTCAAGGGCGGGAAGCGCTGCCAACTGAGCGATAGGGAAAAGTTGAAGGACGTACGACTGCCAAGGGGGCACGCCTCCTTCGGCAGGACATTCGGCAGGACGTCTCCGCCACCGGCGCCGCGCCAGCCGCCGGCCTTGCCACCCGCACCGCTGCCACAGCAAGTCAAGGAGGTTCTCTCCATGTGCATCGTCCTGGCCAGGGAGAGGTACAGCAAACATGGCGAGATCGATGCTGCAGCCATCCGAAGCACGATCGCTGGTGACCTTTTGGCAACATTCCCCCCCTTTGTACGCGTGACCTCAAGCACGGGCTGCGACCTGCACAACGAGAAGCGCCAGACCAGCAAAGGCGACCTTGTGACGGCGCCTCTGGGAACTGAGCTGGTTGGCGACAACATCTCTGCTAGCCTGGTCGCCACGAATGTCACGACAGCGGTCGTCTCTGTCACGCT
>NW_005202282.1:0-1118 GCF_000372725.1 Emiliania huxleyi CCMP1516 | reverse complement strand
TCTCGTCTGTCGCGCGGAGCGCCACGTCGAGGTAGAAGAGGGCCTCGAGCGGGACGACCATCCCGAGGTTGGCGCGCAGCTTGCTCAGCGCCTGCGCCGCGTCCGCCTGCGCGCCGCACCGCCTCCAGCCGCACGCGCCCCACTGCCACCCGATGGCCGCGCGCTGGTCGGCCGTGAGCGAGGCCGACGCCGCGAGGAGGGTGGCGGCGCGCTCGAGGGCGGGCACCGTGTCCGCAGGGAGCAGCGCGCCGAGCTCGGCCCAGCGCTGCGCCTCCGCCAGCGCCCGCGCCTCCCGAATCGCGTCGCGCACCCGCACGACCTCCTCAAACGCCTGCCGCGTCTGCTCCCGCGTCGGCGGCGAACGGCGGAGCTCGCGCCAGTCGGCGTCGAGCGCGGCGCGGCGCGGCGCGAGCTCGTTCTGCGATCTGAGCCGGTACAGCTCGTCGCCCTCGCGCAGCTCGTCCGGTCGCGGCGCCGTGGCCAGCCTCTCCGCCTCTCCGTGCACGAGGCCTGCGATGGCCGCACCGGCGCCCACGGTCCAGGCCCGGAGCGCAATTTGCAGCGCGTCGCGCCGCGTGCGCGAAGGCGGCGGCGGCCGATCGTAGGGTGCCCACAGGACCCAAAAAAAGAAAAGAAAAAAGAAATGGGCCACCCCCGATCGCAGCACTTCGTGTTGGCGACGAGCGGCGCGGGGCGGAGCACGGCGCACGAGGACGCCGAAAGCGGAAGCGGGACCAGCGCACAGCGCCATAGGAGGTATTTTCTTCTCAATAAGGCTGTGAAAAGAATTTTACAACAAAACTCCCTCGCACAACACTGGGCACCGGACTGGCGCGCACTGGCACTAACACAGGTACACCACTGGAGCCGCCTAAGCGACTCCCGCGAGGACGGCGAGGCACTTAGCTCCGTGCACTCGACCGCCCTCGCCGCTGGCAAGCTCATTCACAATCTGCTCCGCGATATCCGTGTGAAGAACGACTGTGAAAAGAAACGCAGGCGCCTAGTTTTGCTCCCCCACAGCTCACATCCCCCAGCTTCACATCGATGGCCGCCCACCGCATCGGCGCCCGCCTGTCTGGCCTCTCACCAGAGCAGCTCGTCGCCTTCATCGACGA
>NW_005202283.1:0-1118 GCF_000372725.1 Emiliania huxleyi CCMP1516 | reverse complement strand
TGGTGTGCGGCCGCGCTAGCAGGCCGGCGACGAGGTAGCTGAGCATGATTTCTGCGCGGGGGGAGGGGGGGGGGGGCGTGCGGCCCAGTCAAGGCGCGGCCCCGCCAGAGCGCGGGGCGGCGGAGGGCGTTGCGAGGGAGCTGCGGACCTGGAGGTGCGAGCGAGGTTTACGGGCTCGGAGATTTCACAAATCGCAAAAGAAATCGTGCTGCGCTGGCGTCACATCCTCACTGGCGCCCTTGTTTCCGATGAACTCCGTCCGCAACGAAAGAGGCCTCGCTCCTACCGGAACTGGCCACATCAGATTGCCTCCTGCGTCGCTTTTCCCTTTTTTTTTTGAGGAGCGTTTCTTTTGAGAGCGCCTTCGTTGTTAATCGACGACCCCGATGGTCCCATCTTTTTTTCGGGTCCTGTGGGCACCCTTCCTGCCCTTGGTCGGCGCTTTTTGGGTTTTCGGGTTTCCACCGCTTTCTCGTACTCGTCTTCCTCTCCGTCCCATTTGCTCCATGCACCGTCGAACATCCGAACCAGCTCCTGGCCGTTCCTCGCGCCGCGTGGCCCGGCGCCTGATGGGTTCCCTCACCTTGGGCACTTCTTCGCCGGGCCTCGCCAGGACTGGCTAGGGAACTTGGCTCCCCCCCTCATCACCGCCCCCATCCCGGCCACCCTCTCCACTACCCCCCCCCCCCCCCTCGAAACCATCGAGAGAGCGCTCCACCGTGCTGCCACCCGCCGCGGCGAGCCCTTTGTCCATCGCGGCCTTTGCCTTCTTGTCGAGCTTGTACGTCTCGGCGATGTACTGCAGAGTCTCGACCTCGGTCGGCGTTACCTTTCCGCCGTCCGCGGACGCCTCCAGCAGCTGGTCGACAGACGCCGCACTCAGCTTGCCGCCGCTCGAGAGCTCCCCCGCCAGCTCGATCAGCGCTCGGTCATACTTGACGCCATCGATCTCCTGATAGTAGCCCTCTTGGGCTGCATCATTGCCTCTTGCGCGCTTGCGGCTCTCCGGGGCCGGCACCTCCGGTTCGGGCGGTGCGGCCTCACTCGCCTTGGCCTCATCGAGTCGAGCTTCTAGCACTGCTTTCAGCCCGCTCGTGTCCAATCCCCGCTTCTTGAGC
>NW_005202284.1:0-1118 GCF_000372725.1 Emiliania huxleyi CCMP1516 | reverse complement strand
TGGGGCGGCTGATCGAGCGCTTCTACGACCCGCAGCAGGGCGCGCTGCTCCTCGACGGCACCGACTTCCGCGCCCTCGAGCTGCGCTGGCTGCGGCGCCAGATCGGCTTCGTCGAGCAGGAGCCCATCCTCTTTGACTGCTCGCTCATGGAGAACATCAAGTACGGCCGGCCCGGCGCGTCGGACGAGGCGGCGATCGCCGCCGCCGAGCGGGCAAACGCAGACGCGTTTATCCGCAGCCTGCCGGAGGGGTACGCGACTCGGCCGGGCGAGAAGGGCGTGCGCATCAGCGGGGGGCAGAAGCAGCGGGTCGCCATCGCGCGCGCCATCAGCAAGGAGCCGCGGCTGCTGCTGCTCGACGAGGCCACCTCGGCGCTCGACTCGACCAACGAGGCGGTCGTGCAGGCGTCGCTCGAGGCCCTCATGGAGGGGCGCGCCACCGTCGTCATCGCCCACCGCCTCTCCACCGTCGTGCGCGCCACCCGGATCCTCGTCCTGAGCGGAGGCGTCGCCGTCGAGAGCGGGACGCACGCGGAACTCTCGGCCGACGCGGGCTCGGCCTACTCGCGCTTCATGCGGCACCAGCTAGTGCCGCCGCCGCAGGCCGGCAGGTGTGAGGAGGACGCGGATGGCTGAAAGTGAAAGAGCCGCGATCACTCGTAACTCTTGGAGCACTTGGAGTGCAGTGTACCTCGCACTCCTGCGACTTCTATTTAAATGTAGCTCGAACCTGGGCACGCGATTTCTTGCACCGCAGAAATTCTTTTTGGGGGCGCGCCGCCAGGCGCGTCCCCACTTTTGTATCACAGCTGCGAGGGCCAACCAAGGGATTCGGCGCGTCAAGTTAACTTGACCGCTCGTTCGGGCTTTGGGCCGCAGGCCGGCGCGCAGCGCCACGCCGCCAGGCGTCCGCCGGAGGCCCGCCGGAGGCTCTTCCTGCGGCCACATTCTGGCAAGATTCCGCCGCGCTCAGGCGCCCAGAGGATGCGTGCGCTGCGCTCAAACGTCGCGATTTGGCAATAGGCGCTCGAGCCGGCGCACAGCGGACGGGTGCGCCGCGCAGGGGGGGTCGGAGGGGTGCGAGAGGGGGCGTGGGTCGGGCGCGCACCGGCCGGCTCC
>NW_005202285.1:7787-10776 GCF_000372725.1 Emiliania huxleyi CCMP1516 | reverse complement strand
CCCAAGTTTCATTTGTCCTTGCTCCCCGCCACGGCCGCGGCGGCGCTGCCAGGCTGGTGCGTGGCAGCGAGGTAGGCAAAAGTGAGGCCGACCGAAATAAAAGAATCAACATTGAAGCTCCCTCGCACGACACTGGGCGGGAGTCGGGACTGGCGCGCACTGGCACTAAGGCTAGTGCCATTTCACTCTGACACGCTAATCTTGAAAACGTCTCCATGTCCAACGGACGGAGCTCCGTGTTGCTTCCAGCGCCCTCCCCCGCGCTCCCTGCGGCCATGGCCGATGGTACTAGCATGGGAGGTCATCTGGCTACCGCGAGAGCGACCCAACTCGTCGACATCGTCCGATGATGGTGCCTCAAAGTCAGCCTTCGGAGGCTATCGTGGGGTCGAGCAGGCAGTAGCCGTGACATGTGGTTCCACCACCCCTCGTAGGCTTTGCCTCTGACCGCCACCATTCCCAGGCTGCCTAATGGGATGAAAAGGAAGGCTCGGCGAGCGTATAGAAGCGTGCTCGACCTAGTCGTGGCAACCTGCACGGCAGGTGAGTCACGTCGGCGTCAAAGGAGCGACGTGCGACCTGTCAGAGCTTGATCTCCGATCTCAGCGGCGTCGAGTCGTCTCCGGCGGCGACAATTTGGTACATCTCCAGGACGCGCAGAGGCAGCTGCGATCCCGTCGAGTGGACGGCAGCACACCGCGCCACACCGCAAATGGTCAATCAAGGTTTATGTATGTAAAAGAGGGATCGGCTCGATTGGACGGAGGGTGGACGCGTCCAGGGGGGGTCAGGGGGGGGTTCGAGGGGGTGGGGTATCCCTTCGACCAAAAGCGTGACAGCTGCGGAGGGGCTGGAGAGCGAGTCGTAACACATCGGAGCACATCGGAACGCCCCTGCTAGCGACGCCTGGGCGGCGATGATGCCGCAGGCGGCGACCGCGGAGCACCGCGGGGACGGCGTCGACCGGCGTAACGCCCACCACGAGCGATCGGCCCGCGAGAGGAGCGAGCGCGAGGCGGGAATGAGGGCGTTCGAGCCGCCGCCGGACGAGGAGGGGGCGGTGGAGCACCTGAGCGCGTCCGTCGTGCTCGCGGCGGTGGAGGAGAGCGGGCCCAACTACCTGCTGCCGAAGGCGCCGGAGCCGGTCAAGTCGCGCCGGAAGCGGCTCATGGTGGACGAGGCAGCAAGGCAGGCGGGTCAGGCGATCCTCGAGACGGGCACGCGAGTCGAGATCTTCGCGGAGGATTCGGGGGAGGAGAGGTGGTGGCCGGGGACCATCATGGAGCGGACGGAGGACACCGACGGCCGGCTCGTGCACCGCGTCCAGTACACCAACTTCGAGGGCGACCGGTACTGGCACGTGCTCGACGACGAGCAGTGGCGCAGGGTGGCGGACACGGGGCCAGAGCTAGAGCACGCCCGCGCTGGCGCTGGCGACGCGGCACTCCGCGACGGCGCGAGCTTGGCGGCCTCCAGACCAACAAGGTGGGACAACGCCCGGGGGGAGACGGCCGGCGGGGCGAGCGAGACGACCGGCGGGGCGGGCTCCGCCGAGACGACCGGCCAGGCGGGCTCCGCCCCTGACCTCAACTGGCCGGGGCGGAGGAGGGTGCGGCGCAGCGCCGCCATGGAGCTGCTTCGCACGCGGGACGAGGCCGAGCAGCGCGAGGCCAGGCGGCCCGACGTCGCGCCGATGCTGACGCCACACAGCGCCACGCTGTCGCGTCATCTCGTGTGGGTGCGTCGCCTGCTGAGGGAGTACCTCGCAGAGCTGGCGGAGGACGGCCTGTCGGTGCCGATGCAGCGCACTTCCCGCGGCCTTCACCCGACCATGCGGTGGACGGTCGAGTTCGGCAAGTGGCTGGCCACGTATTTCACAGTCAGTTCTGGGGCATCAATATTGAGGCGGAATTTCAAAAATCTACACGTGCCACATGCATTACGCACACGCGCCTCGTTCCGAAACTCTTATGCAACGTTCTCGCACGACACTGGGCACGGGACTGGCGCGCACTGGCACTAACACAGCTCACAGGTACACCACACCGTGAAAGAAACCATCACCGTGTGCATCCCTCATCCTAAAATACCAATCAAGGTTTTGTAACGCGATCTGTGCCACTGTGAAATGGCACTAGCCTAATACGATACACAGGTACACCACGGGAGCCGCCTAAGCGACTCCTGCGAGGGCGGCGAGGCACTTAGCTCCGTCCGTGCACCCGCCCACCCCCGCCACAGGCAAGCTCATTCACAATCTGCTCTGCGATGGCCGTGTGAAGAACGACTGAGATGCGCTGCTTCTGCAGCCCCAGCCAATTCTTAGTGGTCCAAGTCACCTGTGGGTTGTGTTGTCTACCTGTGCAAGCATTGCAACGTTGCAGGACGCGACGTGGTGCACGGCACCGTCAACAACAACATGGGTCGAATCTATGGGGGCGGGCAGTATCCCTGTGTGCAAGTGCTCAATCCCCCAAGCGAGAGACCCCCTGCCATCCCCCAATGGAGGAGTAGAGCAGGTTTTGTGTATGCGGTGTCCTTGGGTCTGCGCCGCCAAAATAGGGCATAAAAGTAACAAGAGGGGAGCACCGCCGGTCCTCCTCGCCATTGGCGAAAGGGCCCCCCCCGGGAGCCCTTCGAAATCCTGAAAAAAGGCAAAAAAGTGGGGGCGTCCCCGCACGGGTGTGAGGGATGTCTGTGAGCCCGAGAGCGATATGCCATGTCCGCCTTGCGTTTGTTTCATAACATCGAAGGCTAAGCTCAAAAATAAAAAAGAATTCTTAAGATACAAGCCTCTCTCACAGCACACTGGCACGACAAGGGCGCGGACTGGCGCGGACTGGCACACACACAGGCTCACCACCGGAGCCGCCTAAGCGACTCCGTTAAGAACGGCAATGCACTCCGCACCATGCACAATGGTACAGGCCATAGTAATCAGGTAATCCCTTTCGCGGCACTGCCGTGTTCGCAGGATTCTTTGTTTTTT
>NW_005202285.1:1939-7687 GCF_000372725.1 Emiliania huxleyi CCMP1516 | reverse complement strand
AGACAAGCGCTGCATCTGCAGCCCGTGCCAGTTCTTGGTGGTCCATGTGACCTCGTCCAGGTGCTGAGCGTGCGAAAGTTTGTAATAAGAGGGCTCCCGCGGCGATCAACACCGCAACTCCTTTTCTAAATTTCATAGTTAGAGGCTGCGCAGGCCGTCCCGTTTGCTGTTTGAAACGCCTGTTGCGCTGGCCGCTGCGCGCGCGCGCTGGCCGCTGCCGGGGCTCTGTCTCACTCTCACGTGCCGCAATATGTGTCACACACGGCGGCTTCTGCCACCTCTCGATTGGTTCTACTTTCTCCGCACACCTACCGGGGAAGGGGCGCTTGGGAGCGGGGGCGGGGGCGGGGGCGGGGGCGGGGGCGCGCAGCGCGGCTGCGCGGCGCGCGCAACAGAGGGTAGGGTGGGGAAGACGGCGAGGAGGGGGCGGCGGCGGCGGCGGCGGCGGCAGCGCGCGCGTGGCGCGCGCGACGGGGGGGCGGAGCAGCGACCGCTGGCGCGGCCGCTGCTCCGTCTGTGCCAGGGACGCGCGCTCTGCGCCGCTGCAGAGCGCGCGTCAGGGCAAGGGGCATGCGTGGCGGCGCGGGACGCGCGGCGGCGGCGGCGAGCACGCTCCGTGAGCGGTGAGGCGGCCGGGCGAGGGCGCGGCGGGTGACGGGTCAAGGGAGCAGCCCACACCCGGCGTCGCTTTTTGAGCGACGCTGTGGTACGCCTGCGCAGGGGCCGCAGGGCGGTCAGTTGTGGGGCGAGGCGGTGCCGGCCGCGGGCCGGGTGCAAGGCGCCGGCCTCGGCGCCGCCTCGGCGCGCCGCACGGGCCCGGTGAGCCTCTGAGCGGGAGCCGAAGGTTTGCCGTGGTGGGAGGTGGTAGGGAGGGAGGGTGGTGGGGATGATTTTTCTTTGCCGCAGAGGCCGTCCCTAGCTGTGAACAGCAAAACGGGACAGTACCACTCTTCTTACGCGCGACGACGCTACAGCCTACCAAACCTCCACACACTTCTACTCACCCTCGGACATGCTTGCACCGTCGTCCTAGACACAGTACGCGGCAGCGCCGACACGTCAACCCGCGTGTACATCAGCGACGGGTCGCGCACGCCGCACGAGGCGCATGCGTGCAGCGGCAGCGCGTGCGCCATGCGCTCGTCGCTCCACTCGCCCAGCAGCCGCCGCTTCGTCTCGTCGGAGACGTGCACGCAGCGCTGCAGCAGCGCCGCCGTCTCGTCCTCGGGCCGCTCCAGGTCCATGACGACGTTCGTCGAGGCGTGGAAGCGCGTCTCCAGGTCGATGGCCGCCTGCTCGGCCGCGGCGAGCTTGCCCTGGTCGACGCACATGCCGCACACCGCGTGCGCCGGGCAGCCGCACTGGCCGCGTTGTGGGCGCACGGTCTTGGCGACCGCCGGCGCTGCGCGCCGGTCGTGCTGCTCACGCTGCCGGCGGCGCTGGTCGCGCGCCTGCCGATCGCGCGTGTTCGCGGCGGCTGCATCTCCTGCTCGTTTCGCTCGCACCCGAGCGGCGGTCGCCAGGCGCTTCAGGTCGGCGGTGCTGCGCGCGCGGCCGTCGGCTCTGCACAGCCACATGTCCTCCTCCTCGGCAGGCTCGCACGGCTTGCCGTCGAACTGCGGCGGGAACCCGCGACGACGCTTCGCCCAGGCCGGGCACGATGGTGCCGCGACGAGCGGCGTCGAGGCGACGGCCATCGATGGGTCCAGAAGACTTGGAGACACTTCTAAACCAAAAGCGAGCACAAGTGCGTTACATGGGCATGGCCGGCGTTTCTGCACCGAACGATCTTACTTTCGGTCTATCGAAAGTGTTGATCGATAAAAAAGAAGAATCTGGGCCGACCGACTGCGACAGGCTACAACCCGACGCCCGACGTGCGCACGGTCACGCAGACGATGGCACTGAGCGTCTACTGCATCGCCGCGCTGAGCCTCACGACGCCACGGCCGCTCGAGCACCTCATCTCGCGTCGCGGCCTCCTCGGCGCAGCCGCCGCTACCGCTGCTCTCGGAGTGCCGCCGTCCATCGCGGCTCGGGCAGCCGCGGCACGCGTGGCCTCGTGGCCTGGCATCGAGTATCTGGAGCCGATTTTCGAGCTCAAGCTCTCGCTGGACGCGCTGGCCGCCATCGCGCCGGAGCCCTCGCGGTGGCCCGCACTCAAGAAGCGGCTCGACGCCTTCTTCGGCGGAGGCCCGCTGTCAGAGCGCAACTACTTCGCTGGGCTGAGCGTGCAGTACACGAACGCGATCAAGTACGACGATCTGGACTTTGCTGTGAAGGTCGACAAGCAGGAGCGGCAGGCCGCCATCGAGAACACGCTCAACGGCATGGACGCGCTGAAGCAGGCGCTCGCGGAGAGCGCGCCGGATGCGGAGCGCGTGGTTGCGTGGGCCAAGGTCGCCAAGGAGAGCATGCAGTGCTGGCTCTCACTGGTGCCCGCCAGCGACGTTCGAGAGGCCGAGCGCCTCTTCGTCGCCACGCGGACGGCCGACGCCGATCGCAACGGCAAGCTCTCCACGAGCGAGCTCGCGACGCTCGAGCCGGCCGACGCGGCGAGGTGGCGCGCGCGGGTCGCGTTGGTGGGCGACTAGAGACGACTCGCTACATACACGGTGTAGAGAGAGCGGGGCATGTGTGAAAGAGCTGAGATCCATGATGTACATGACAAGACAAGTGTTCCACGCGCTCGCTCTCGTCTCGCGCGGCGCCCCACCAGCCAGCTATCTATACATACGCGCCCTCGCGCCCGGCCCTCTCCCACTGAGCACTGGGGTTGGCCGCGTTCGGTCCTCCTCTCACTGCATCTCGCTGCTAAGGCTGAGCATCGGCGCCGACCGATCTGGCCGCGCCGCGCCGCTCGCCTTTCGTCCGCGCGTCTCTCCGAGGTGCGCATGCCGCTCCGCTCGCAGCGCGGCGTCCGCCTTCCGCGCATTTTTACGGGACTGGCGCGCACTGCCAATCCTGCTCGTGCAGGTGGGGACCTTGTCCTCGTCCCATCCCTCGTTTGGGCTGTCTGTTTTCTTTCTTTCTTTCTGGCGCGCACTGCCAAAAGACAAACAAAAAGAAGCACCTTAGAAGCACTTTGGCCCTCTCTGTCGGTCGGGGCGCGTGAGCCGGACTTGACTGACTTGGGTGGGGGCCGGTCGGCTTTCATTTCTCTCTGCGTTCTCGCAGAGTGCGAGGTTGACGGGGCGGCCCCTGTGTGGCGACGCCTTGGACGCCGGGCGAGACGAGCCGCTCGTGCGAGCGGGCGCATGAGTCTAGATACACACACAAAAATGATATGTGTACACTACTGCGAAAAAGAATTACTGCGAAAAAGAATTTTCACAAACGGAATTTTCCAACAAAACAGAAAAAGAATTTTCCAAGAGTTTTATTTCTTCCTCCGCCCATCCCTCGTTTGCTTTGTCTGTTTTCTTTCTTTCTTCTTGGCCTCCGCCAGCAGTGCAGTCCCCCAGTGGAACTTCAGTGGACTTCCCTCCTTACCTTCTTAGCTCTTTTCAGAAAGCTGAATGTTTTCAAAAAACTCGTTGTACGTAGCGCGTCCACCGGCGCACGGCCGTGGGCGTGGCGAGGCGGCCCCACACGGCCGTTCGAGGCCGAAGGACGGCCGATCGAGGCCGAAGGCGAAGCCACACGAGCCATGCCCAAGCGGACACGAGCGGAACTTAGGAACACGGCGAGGAAAAGCGAGACTCACTGGCCCTCCCTCTCCTCCTCCGAATCGGTGGCCTCGAGATGCGACTCGTCCTGTCGCTGCCGCTTGGCCGGCGGGAGAACGGAACCGTCTCCTGCAGGAGGCGCCTGCAGCAAAGAGGCTGGCTGGCAGTGCTGTATGCCGCCGAGGGGCAGTTTTGGGGTGCTGTCACGGGCCCAGGGGGCTGCAGAAGGCGTCCGCAGCCGGGACAATTCGCCCCCCCAGCCGAGGCCGGTCGAAGCCCACTTGGGCACAGCCATGAGGAGTCCTCTTGGTGCTCCTGGCGGCCGTTGGAATGGCGAGCGCGCGCCGATGGGGGGGGGGGGGGGGTCTTGCTTGCTCCACACCGAGCGCCATCGGTCCGGACCGGCGTGCCCACCGAGGGTCGGCTTGCACAAGGTCTGAGCCGCGGGCGCTCGGCGCCAAGTGCAGTGTCACGCTCGTGCTCGCGCGTGACAAACCGGGGAACCCTCTTTTCCTAGTCACTCGGTCCCCCAACGGAAGAGGCCTCGCTCCTATTGGAACACTCCAACATCAGATTTGCCTCGTGCGTCCCTTTTTGAGTCCGAAAGCTATTTTCTTTTGGGTCCTGTGGGCACCCTACCCTTGGGTTGTCCGTTTTCTTTCTTTTCTTTGTGTACGGTCTCTGAAGTCGTCTCTATGCACTATGGGTGAAGTCTGGGTGAAGTCTGGAAAAATCGAGATCCCCTTCGGGAGGGAGGGAGGGAGGGAGGGAGGCGAGGTCGCGGCGTGCCGTCCTCCCATCCCTCCCTTGGGATGTCCGTTTTCTTTCTTCAGGGAGGGAGGCGAGGTGACAATTTCATCCCACGCGCGGCGTGAGAGTAAATTCAAACATTTAGAGAGTAAATTCAAAAGGACGCCTAGGGGGGGGGGGGGATGGAGTTGCTGTTTGATACAAAAGGGGGGGGATGGAGTTGCTGTTTGTGCAACGATTACAATTATGAGCTCGTCGTCGGCGCTTCGGGGCCTGCCACGCGGGGCGCTTCGGGTCCCTGCCACGCGGACAATTGCCGCTAAGCGGCAGCGGTCGCCGCGGACTGCGTGGATGGGGACACAAAAGCTGGCACTGGCGGCGCATCTTCTCCTTCAGCTCTCCACGAGCCGCTGTGCGCCTCTCCGCAACGACCGCAATGGCAAGCCCATCGGCGACAACGTGCTCACGCGGACCCTTGCTCTCGAGATGCAGTTGAAGAACCAAGAGACGCAGTCGAAGGCCCAGGAGGCTGAACGCCTGAAGCAGGCCGCTAAGGTTCTGGAGTTGGAGGATCGGCTCAAAGTGGCCGAGCGAGGCCCGTCTGGGCTCCCGCTGGGCATCTTCGGGTGGATCTCAGTAGATCCGGCAGACACCCTGAGCTCGCGACGCCCTTCACAACTGGGAGGGCCAGGGAGTGCACGTGCTTCGATCGCAGGGGGCACTATGGAGGGTGCGCCTGCGCCACGGAGGCACTCCGGGCGGCGTATGCAATGTGGGGGGAGGGTCAGGGTGATGCTGCCTCGGCGCGCGCCGCCGCGAGCCGACGCGGCACCGAGTCGACCGGGCCACGCCGGCGAGGGAGATGCGCTCCAGCGAGGGTCGCGTCCTCGAGACTGCCGATGCGTTCCTGGACGACAAGGCCGATCGACTCTGGAGGACACGGTCGGCGGCGCTTCGCGAACTGGCACAGAAGGTTCGAGACGGCACGGATCTTGTGCTCCTATGCGCGGGTAGGATTGAGTCCTGTCACGGCGATCTGCTGAGGAAGGGGATCCTAGCCGAAGCTGCGCAGCTCGAGGCCACCAGCAAGAGGAAGCCGCGCTCCGACAAGGGCAAGCCGAGGGGTCCTCGGGGGCCCAGGGCCGACTCGGTGGAGACGGGGCGGCCCGCATGGGGGTGCTGTCGACCTTCTACCTCCGGCACGCCTATGGACGGGACAGCCCGAGGCTGCATGAAGAGGACGGGGTGCTCTCCGCGAACGGGGGGGTGCTGTGTGCGCGGGGTGCGGGGAGGAGGCGCCCGGGCTCGGGGCGCGGGACGGGGTGGGGGG
>NW_005202285.1:0-1839 GCF_000372725.1 Emiliania huxleyi CCMP1516 | reverse complement strand
TTTTACCCCGGATACCAGGAAGAAGGCCCCCGGGCCGAGGGCACAGAACGGGGTAGAGGGGGGCGGAGAAAGGGGGGGCGTGGCCGAGGAGAGGGGGGGCGGTAGTGGGGAGCGGAGGAGGAAGAGGGGGAGGGATCCGGTCGAGGAGGAGGCGGTGGGGGTGGAGGGCGGGGACGAGGGGGGTGCGTTTGGGGAAATGGGGGATCGGGAGGGGCGGGTGGAGGAGGGTGGCTCGTGCAGAGGGGCAGAGCGCGGAGGCGAGAGGCGATACCCGAGGAGCAAGCGCGTGAGATCACGCAGCCAGAGGGAGGCCGGCCAGACCAGGGGTGGAGTCGTCTGAAGTGGCTTCATGCCACGTGTGAGTGGGCTATGTTCTTTGTGTGTGTAGTACACGTCTAGAAGTTGCTATGTCTACTGCTCTTCAGACACACGTCAGCCGCGGTACTCTACTCTCACTGAAAAGAGGCGCGGCCCTGCGCCGCCGCCGGCCGCGGCCAAAGTAGCGCATTCAAACGCGGCCTCCTCCGTCCTCGCTCCTGCACATGAGACATGTCGAATTGTAAAGGGTGTGGAGTACCGTGGATGCTGGGTTGACGCAAATTGAAGGACGCGACCCACCTCGCCACAGACGGTCCCGCGCCTCGCCGCCAAGACGGCTACACGACCGCGTCTTTGTCCGGAGTGAAAAGTCCAACGCGCTCGTCGGTGACGGTGTCCTTCAACCTGCGCCGCGCTCGGCGAACCTCGACAGCGCTTTCGGTGGCATGCAGCTCTTTGCGACAGAAGCCTGGAGAGCAGCTCCTCTGCTGCTCACACACTCTGCACAGTTGACACAGCCTACTGTGCGGCTGCCACAGCTGTGACAGCGATGGGCTCGCCCTCACTGGCCCTCAGTCACTTGTGCTGCGGCTTGTGTGAGCGACACTGCTCGGCGACTGCCGGCACACTGTGAGACCATGGGTGTGAGGTCAAACCACGCTACCAGCGCTTGGTCACATCGGCCCTGAGGTCAGATCCTTCTACTCTGTTGATGACAATACTTGTCTACTGGCTGGAGCCGAGCAGGAGGGCCCGGCGCACAACCCCCTGGCAGTCGGCCCGCCCTGGTCAACTCACCCTCCACACCCCGTACGTCCTTCGAGAAAGAACTAAGTTTGTAGTTCAAAATAGATGACCTTGATTTCCTTGTCCAGTTGTCCACGGGCCACGGCCTTTGATAATACGGCTTTTTGCACCGTAAGGGTCACCGTTTAGGATTGGCCCATTGACGCTTACGGCAGCACCACCACCTGAATCGCTCAGGGTCTCTCAGAATGTACGCTAGCTGGGGGGCCTCCCCGGGGTCCCGCGACCCGAGCCGGAGCCCGACAGTGCTGAGAGTCACACGCGGGAAGACTCAACGTCAACATGTCACCCCAACCCGCCCCCACCCCCGCACGGCGCGCAGACCGCCGCCTGCGCTTGCGGTGACGACGGGGCGAGGAGGCGGACTTGGCATCGGTGGCCGCACCCCGTCGGGCACTCCACCTCCGTCTCGAACCAGCTGCGCATGTGGGCCAAATGCCCTCCGTGGCCGCAGCCCTGGCACCAGACGTAGCTCCCCCGCACGGGCAGCTCGCACACGCCGCAGAGCGGCCTCCCCCGCTGCCGGCCGCCGAGCAGGACCGTGGTCGAACGGGCGGCCGCCTGCTGCAGCGACGTGTCGCCGCAATGCTTGACCACCTCGCATGCCGACGCGAAGTCTCCCTGCCGGCGCAGCTCCTCGAGGTAGCCCACCGTCCACCGCCGCCGCGAGGCGCGCGGCGCGAGCTTCTCGACGGCCGCGTCGGCCTGTCCACC
>NW_005202286.1:0-1118 GCF_000372725.1 Emiliania huxleyi CCMP1516 | reverse complement strand
GGACAAAAGGGGAGAGACCAAGCGGGGGGTACAAGCCCTCCAGAGAGGGCCTCAAAATCTCCCCATCCTGGTCGTGGGGGAAATCCCCGGGAGGTCATACCCCACGGGCCAGAAATCACTGGGGGAGGAGACTCCGGAGGTAGGCGGGACGTTTGACCCCGGAGTGTGGCTCCCGCGGAGTACCGCCCAGCTCTCACCCTGGGGGAGTGGGCCTCTCGCTATTACCCCGTTCCACGGGGGTGGGCCTGCTTGATTTGTGGGAAGACCCCCATTTCTGCTGCGGGGGGAGGCCTTCCAAAAATCAAAGTGGGGGGAGGCGGGGCCTGGGTCCAGTCCCCTCTGCTGCGGGGGGGGTGGGGACCCCCCCCCAGCAGCAGCGCTTTGCTGCTGGGGGGGTCGGGCCCCCCCCCCCCCCCCCAGCAGGAGCGCTCTGCTGCTGGGGGGGTCAGACCCCCCCCCCTAGCAGCAGGGACGGGCTTAGAAGTGCAGGGGGGGTACGGCGAGCAGTGTGCGGCCGCGCTCCGTGTCGTGTCGCGTGTCGCTGCCGGGTTTTTGCCCCGAGAAATCTCACGTATATACCAGGACTCTGGCGCCGCCCAGCCCCTCCGCAAGCACCTCCTGCCCTCCACGCCAGCACACCGCCTCCCTCTCCGCTCTAACGCTCTCAACCAACGCCGCGCACGCTGCCGGGCGCTCACCCTGTCGCCGCCTCGCCGGCGCCCGCCGCGGCGGCACGGCGTGCGACGCGCGAGTTGGAGGCTAGCAGCCCCGCGGCGAGCACGTCGAGGTGGGCGTGCGCGCCGCCGCCCCGCGTCTGCTCGCGCAGCTCGGCCGCCAGGGCCTTGAGCTCGAGCTTTGTCGGCGCGTGCTGCCAGCCGGGCGTGGGCGGCTGCCGCATGTCGGGCGGCATCGGCCCGCGCGCGATCCCGTACCCGCACGCGCCCGCGTCGAGGCCCGCCCGGCTGAGCAGCTCCTCCGCCTCCTGGATCTCGCGCGCCAGCCGGTGCTCGGCGGTCGCGCCCGGGAGCTGCACGCCCGCCAAGTCCCCGGAGGCGAGCACGCGCTGCCAAATCTCGTGCGGGCTCTCGTCCTCGGCGTCCCACACGAGCAACTCGCCC
>NW_005202287.1:0-1119 GCF_000372725.1 Emiliania huxleyi CCMP1516 | reverse complement strand
AACTGGACACCACGCGGTATGGGTGGACGCTGGACAGATGATGACGACACGCACGAGCGACACACAGACACAATACACGTAACTCAAGGCCACATCCTCCCTGTCGCCCCCCCCAGCACTCCAAGGTGCCAAGAGAAACAAACAAGGGCACAACAAACAACAGACGACAGGAAGTGACATGTGAGGCTAGAGCAGCATGCTCCACCTCTAGCAATCTCTCCGGCCGGCGAGGCACGGACGAGACCGTATGTGGGGTCTAGTGAGGTGTCTATGGACGCCCTCCTCATGGGCTAGCTGCCTGCGGCTAGCCCTAATCTCGCACTCACGGACAGTGACACAATCAAATGGGTGAGTGTTTGCGAGCTGAGGCGCGTGTGCTAATTCTAGGCCGCACGTCGTGGCACTATGACGTAGGTAGACGTGCGACTGCAGCGCGCCCACCACAGTCTCGGTGGGGCGCGTGTTAGCGATAGAGTTGCGGGGAGAGCCATTCCCGACTTTTTGGAGGCGGCCCCCACGCCATGGGTGCCAGCCGTGCCTTCGCGGGAGTCGTCTCCCGAGCCGCGTCCCGTCGGCACTGTCCCCGAGTGGTCCCGCCTTGGCGGCACACACTCTCGACCAGGACAGTCCTGCTGACGGGAACGTGTCGCGCGCCGGCGACGGTTGCGGCGTGGTCCTTGTGAAGCGAAGAGGCACGACCACCGCCCTGCTTCGCAGACCGGGCAAGGAGGGGGCTGCTCCCGTTCCGCGAGGAACAGGAGGTCTCCCCCCCTCGTCAGAAAGAAAGAAAGAAAGAAAACAGACAACCCAAGGGAGGGATGGGAGGACGGCACGCCGCCACCACACAGGGATTTTAAGGAGAGGTGTGTGGTGCGCTAGCCGTCGCCCACCCTAGGGAGTCTGCCTCTTCCTATCTCTCTTCGCAGTCTCTCTCCGATTCTCGCTGCAACCTTCCCCCTCGTCAGTAACCGCACACCCCGGGCGACCTAGAATTCTTTATTCAAAGAAGAAAATGGCGTGGATGGCGGCCGAGGGCCAAGGGGCTCCGTGGAAGGTGGCGGTGGGGAGGGTGCCGTCCGTCAGGCAGGCGAGGAAGCTGAGGGGCCCGTGGATGGGACT
>NW_005202288.1:0-1119 GCF_000372725.1 Emiliania huxleyi CCMP1516 | reverse complement strand
AGCCCTGCATCCGGGAAGCGAATAATCACGCGCTGGCCAACGTGAGGCTCCTGCGTGGCCGGACCGGAAACCTCAACCGCCTGGCCGTGCACGATTCGCTGTCCGTCGGGGAGGGTCGCACTGGATCCAGTGAAGTAGACCTGCTCGCCAGTGGTGAAGCCGCCCAGCAGCGGCGGTGCAGGCTCTCGGATCAGCTCCTCTGGAAGAATTTTGACGAACGTACGAACGCCGAACTCACACGAGCGAGGCCGGGGCGGCCCTCCGCAACTTTGTCTGGGCGGCGTAAAATTCTTTTTGGAACGCTGTCGGTGGCGGTCGACGAGCTTCTGTGCTGCTCAACGCTCAAACTCTGGAGCCTCCGGCCGATAAAGGAGGCCGGCCGTCCCGCCGAGAGTGCGAGCCACATCGGCGACCATATCTCCCGCAGCCGCGAGCGAGCAGCGCACAAAGAGGCAGGGTCAAGCGAGCTTTTTCTTTAAATAGAGGCTTGGCCGTAAGAATTCTTTAAATCATCCATTTGTGCCTATGTACGGCTATTCCCTTATGTGCTGGCACCCGTGCCCAGTGTTGTGCGAGGTAGCGGGTTGTAAAATTCCTTGCTCGCGGCAAATCCCCCCAACGCGGCCAAAGGATATCCACCTCGAGAACCTCGAGAAATCCCTCAGGAAATCACAAATTGCAAAATCACAAATTCTTTGAAGAATAGTTAGAGGCTGCGCAGGCCGTCCCGTTTGCTGTTTGAAACGCCTTGTTGCGGGCTGGCTGCGCGCGCGCGCTGGCCCGCGCTGCCGGGGCTCTGTCTCACTCTCACGTGCCGCAATATGTGTCACACACGGCGGTTTCTGCCACCTCTCGATTGGTTCTACTTTCTCCGCACACCTACCGGGGAAGGGGCGCTTGGGAGCGGGGGCGGGGGCGGGGGCGGGGGCGCGCAGCGCGGCTGCGCGGCGCGCGCAACAGAGGGTAGGGTGGGGAAGACGGCGAGGAGGGGGCGGCGGCGGCGGCGGCGGCGGCAGCGCGCGCGCGGCGCGCGCGACGGGGGGGCGGAGCAGCCACCGCTGGTTCCCCCGCTGCCCCCCCCGCTCCTGGGACGCCCGATCTGCCTGGCTACCCACGACC
>NW_005202289.1:5237-12480 GCF_000372725.1 Emiliania huxleyi CCMP1516 | reverse complement strand
CGCGTACCGCTTGCGCAGCTCCTCGCCCTCCATCTTCTCGCCCGGAAGAAAGCGGTCTCGTGGACGCACCTTGGGCACGTACCGGCCCTGGAGCGGAGCGCAGAAGGGTCCGTCACGGGGGAGGGGAGGGTGGAGGCGGTGACGGGGAGGGGGTGGCGGTGAGGGGGCGGTGGGCGGTGATGCCGCCACGCTCCACGGCGTGCGTCGCAAACCCGCGGCCGGCCCCCGCACTGGGCGGGAAGCCATCCGACTAGTCCCGACGCGCCCACCGTGAGGCGTGGCTGCGTGGGGCGTGGCGGCGGCAGCAGGGGCGCGGGGCGGGCGGGGAGGGAGAGGGGCCGCAGCTTTGGGATGCGTGCACATTGGGCATGTGTCTGCGAAGCCTCTCGGTCGCCTCCTCCAAGCTCAAGTGCGGCGGGACGTACGGCCGTCCGGCGCTGACACTGATCCAACCGCCGTCGCTGCGGTACTCACCCGCCTCCTCGCCCTCGTCGTCGCCAAAGGTGGCCACAGGCGTCAGCGCCAGTTGCGGCGTGTAAACGGCGTCGTGCTGCTCGCCTCGGCGCGTCTCCTTGCTCCTGCGGCGGCCGATGTCGCGCCACGGAAAGTCTGCCGCGGCCGCGTCGAGAGGCACGACGTAGGTGCTGTAGTCGTCCTCGGGATTGACGCAGTCGGTGCCAAACACCGTCTTGTGAATCTACGAGGCGGGGACGAGCGCTCAACTGCGAGAGAGCCGGGACACGGACACAGCCCGCACGGGGCATTCGCCTGTCTCGCCGCAGCGCCAAATGTCTCCCATAGGCCGTGTGCAGTGAACTCGCTCCGCCACCGCTCCGCCTGCACTTGGTCGGGAAGGAGTCGATGCGGATCAAAGGCGAGGCAGCGCGTGGCGCGGAGCTGAAAGAAGTCGGCGTCGAGGATCTCGAGTATCACGACGGGCCGGCTGGCGCCCGACGCGTCGTCGCGCAAGAGAGCACACAGCAGCTTGTCGGTGCGCATGAGGGCAAGGGTGGAGCTGGGCAAGGGTTAGTCCCTGGGAGCGACTAGACACAGGCGAGCAGGTGACACAGCTCACGCCGCCGCTTTTTTTCTCAGTGTACTAGGCCTGCTCAGTCAGGAGTTGGCGAGTGTGTGGGAGGTTCACGCCCGTCGCTCAACGTCTGTTGAAAAACTGTTCGCTGAGCAAGCTCACGGTCGAGCGGGCTTGACGCGCGCTTCAGGATAGCAAGAGGCGTGCCCACCGTGGTACTTTTGATGTTTGCGCGCCGAATCTCGACTCCGCCGTGCTGCGGTGCGTCCCAAAGCAAAACTTGTGTCAGAGGGGCCAGTTTGGCCGATTTATAACGACGAGACCGCGTCTGAAGGCTATTTTCGACCCGCGAGGAACCTCTCGAGCCGTTGGTAGCGCTCCACCTCCGACCGGACACGTCATCTGGCCCTGCGCTGAGGCTGCTGCGCACGCATACCGCCAGGGTGCTCACCACGCAGATGCCAGAGACGCGCCGATTGCGGCTGCCTCGCTTGCACACGTGTCCACAGACCTCTCCGGTTGACCACTCGGAGATCGGCAAGGCGCGAATTCGCATTTCGGTTCTTCCTCAGAGACAGAAGGCCCACTCGGCATGCTGCGAGGCAACGCCATCATGTGGCATAAAAGTGCATTCCCTGCCACAGAGAGCCACTCGGTGCAGCCGCGCAGCGGGCTCGTGGCATCACCCGATCCATGTAGAGTGCACGAGGTGCTCGGCGACGGGTGCAGCCCTGATGCGAGTCGTGCTGGCATGCTTACGCTGTGCGCCAAAGGCTCGCCACCGCCAGGGTCACAAACCTGATCCGCAACGCGATTGTGGCCCTGGTAGGGTGGCTTCCTCGATGGCTTGTGACCACGGCGAGCGAACATGTAGCCAGCCCGACGCTGAGCAGGAGCGACCGAGAAAAGGCCCGACACGAGTGACGGGATCCCACTCTGCGCCACCACCCCCTACATCCTAGCTCATAGCCCCTAGCTCATAGCCCCTACCAGCGCGGTAGGCTGCACCCTTGGCGGCTCCTTTGTGTTTTGGAAAGAGACTCTTCTTAGCGGCTCCTTGAAGGGGTGTGTGTACTGTGTTTTGGAAAGAGACTCTTCTTAGCGGCTCCTTGAAGGGGTGTGTGTTTTTGAACGATTCTCTCCTCAGCGGCTCCTTGAAGGGGTGTGTGTTTTCGAAAGAGAAAGGGGTGTGTGTAAACAATCAACCTTCCTTTGTTTAGCAAAACAAGGAGCCGAGCCCCAGTCGCCCTTTTTTGACCCGCTCTCCTTCATAATGACGAACATACACACACACCCCAACACACACACCCCTCAAAGGCTGGCCCTGAGGGCCAGCCCCCCTATAGGGGGGCTGCGGCCTCGATTCTGGCCTCCAAATCCGCGACGGAGGACCGAGCGGCGAGTTCCAGCATGCATGGAGGCCTCCGGATCACAGGCTGCCCGAGACACCGAGAGTGGTCGCGCGGCGCGCAAAGAGCTCGGGCGAGGATGCTGGGATGCGCCACGGAAACCCGCGCGAACGGGAAAAAGGAACGGCGTCTTTGCTCGGCGACGCCTGAGCTCCTTCCTGTCGGCGCGACGGCTGATGCAGGTACGTCGCGACCCTACTGTCTGTGGCTCGGCGATGCGGGCTCCACGGCCGTGCCGCGTCCGTCGGTGCCGCGTGCCCAATGAGGGACAGGCTGCCCTGCAGAGCTCACGAGCTCCTCACGCGGCGAGCCCAAGGCGAATTCGGCGCGACCTCATCAACTCGAATGAACGTTTAATCGGCGGCGCTAATAATATCGGGCGCACACTCCGAACAAGGTTCTTTTTCAGTGCATGTGGCTCTTACGAACATACCCGTTTTTCGAACCTTACTAAACAAGAGTACGCATTCGCTTCTCTTGTGAAACACACTGACATCTACAGCGAGCTGTGAGCTACCACTTTCTTCCCGCTACGCTCGTGTTATTGGAGATGTTCAAGATGCAGTTTATCGGGCCGACGATCGGCAGCGAGGAGATATTCCTCGCCTCGCTGCTCATCGTGGGCATTCGTTCAAGATGCTGAGCGACCGCGCGACGGCGACGGCGGCTGCTGCTGCTGCTGCCGCTGCTTCTGCCGCTGTTGCTGCCTCTGTTGCGGTTGCTGCCATAGCTGCTGCGGCCGCACCACCCGGCGAGGCCATCCTCGCGCGCACGGGCGCTACAGGCGCGGGCGCGGGGGTGGAGGGTGCGTATGAGGCGGAGATGATGGAGGCGCTCGCCGCGTGCGGCGATTGAGCGCCTCCCTCTCTCTCCGGCTGCGCGCCTGACCGGTGCGGCCTCCGAGTCGGCGTCTAGCGCGCGCGATAAGGTTTTTGCTCGCCTTCCCTGGGACCCCGTGTTGCGTGACTCTGTGCGATTTCGGGTCCGGGGTTGTGCGTTTACGTGAACACACTGCCATCAACACTACTGAACGCTACCCCAACCTGCTACTAAAAGACTCCCTCCCTCTGCGTGGACTGTGGTGGCGCTCAACCTTGTACGTACTTTTCTCTCTCTCCACCTTGTACTCTCTCTCCAGGTATAATGTAAGGGGTGGTGCGGCCGTGCCGGCCGCCCTCGCAAAGTCAAGAGTGTGAAAGGTGCCTCCTTCGACGACGTTCGCCACGAGCCTCTGAGGTCAGCCTCGCCCCCGCTGCTGCCCAACGCGAGCAAACGGGCGTGAGCAGCCGCCACCTGCCGAGGCGTTCATGTCACCGCGTCTGGATTTTTGCCAGCGCATATGTGCTTGAACACTCGTAGCATGGCGGCGGCGGCGCGCCCACCTCACTCAATCATCCACACCTGCAACTCTTCTTCCACTCATCGCGCGCCTTTCTCGCCACTGCCTCAGGTCTCTGCTCCTCGAGGACTCCTCCACCTCCTTCTCCGCCACCACCCTCTCCTCCGCCACCCTCTCCTCCTCCTCCGTCGCCGCCGCCGCCGTCGCCGCCGCCGCCCTCTCCACCACCCCCCTCTCCTCCACCTCCCTCTCCGCCGCCACCCTCTCCGCCGCCACCCTCTCCGCCTCCACCGTCGCCGCCGCCGCCATCGCCGCTGCCGCCCTCTCCGCCACCGCCATCTCCTCCACCTCCTTCGCCGCCGCCGCCCTCTCCTCCACCGCCATCTCCTCCACCACCCTCTCCCCCCCCTCCCTCGCCACCGCCGCCCTCTCCTCCGCCGCCCTCGCCTCCGCCTCCCTCGCCTCCACCTCCCTCGCCTCCGCCTCCCTCTCCACCGCCACCCTCGCCGCCAAGCGCCGTCGCCGCCGCCGCCATCGCCGCCACCCCCGTCGCCGCCGCCACCCTCTCCGCCACCACCCTCTCCGCCACACCGCCATCTTCTCCACCTCCTTCGCCGCTGTCTCACCCGACCAAGCGCCCTTCTTGCCCGTCTTGAACTGGGCCCTGCGCGGCGGCTCAGGGGCTGGTGACGCTCGCCGCGTCGCAAGAGCCGCGTCGCAACAGGGGAGGGAGATGGGAGAGGAGTTGGTTGGCTACTACGTTATTACTCACGTGCGGCGGCACACACATCGCGAGGTAGAGCGGCATCGAGAGAGAAGGAGGAAAGCGATTTTTATGTATGTAATAACTAGCTGCGGGGCTCGCTAAACGCTCGCCGAGCTCCATGCTGTGCAACACCACCTCCTCACTAATCGTCAGGGGCGCGGAGAGCGCAGTGCACTGCGGTGAGGCTGCGCAGCGGGGGCTCACCCCCTGCACCGCGCTCA
Source organism: Emiliania huxleyi CCMP1516 (assembly GCF_000372725.1). Classification (NCBI taxonomy): domain Eukaryota; phylum Haptophyta; order Isochrysidales; family Noelaerhabdaceae; genus Emiliania; species Emiliania huxleyi. Next base: position 7,715 of record NW_005202289.1, on the reverse strand, counting down.
GCGGCGCAGGGGAGGGCGGTCGGTGGCGGCGGCGGCGAGGCGCGAGGCGGTGGCGGCGGTGGTGCGGGCGGCGGGATGACAGGGGAGGCGGCGGGATTGACAGGGGAGGCGGCGGCCACGAGCGGAGCGGCGCGAGAGGGGGGGGGGGGGGCGGCGAGGCCCCGGTGAACGAGGCGCCCGCGCCATCAGAGGGACGCGCCGCTGCCAGATGGAGGGCGGCGGTGACGGAGGCAAGGCGCGAGGCGGCGGCGGCGGCGGCGGCGGCGGCGGCGGCGAACGGCGGCACCGAGTCTCGGTGAGCGGCGGCGGGAGGAGGAGCAGCGGCGGCGCTCGCTCGCTGTTGACGGGGCGCTTTTGAGCCTGGGAGCCCATGCCACTGCGACCGGCGTGCCCGGGAACGGAGATCGCGCGCGCGCCGCCACTCACGACGCGCGCGCGATCTTCGCGGAGTCGGGTCCCCAGAGGGAAGCGGTCTTCTCGGCCGACGTCCAGCGGCGCGCAAGGAAGTAGGCGCAGCGGAGGCGGCCTAGCACCGGCTCGGCGCCGTCCGGCTTGCGCTGCCCGCGAGCCGCGTCCTGAGCCTCGGCAGCGCGCTGCGCGGCGCGGCGCTCGCGCTTCTGCTGTGCCGAGAGCGGCATGATGGTTCACCAGCTGAAGCTCGAGACTCCTCGGTACCACGAATTGTGCCGGTCACGGGGTAAGCGGCGGACAACGGGGGAGCCATATATCTTTAGATGTAACTCTTGCGAACATACCCGAGGGTAAACTGCTGACAGGGTTTGCGATGAGGAGCGATCCGAACGTGAAGCTCTCCTCGCGCAAGGACCACTCTTCTGTTTCCCCTACCTAGGTGCGCGGAGTTTCCCCACCTGGGTTCGTTACCGTCTTTTCTTATGTGCCTATCACAGTAGCCCCGGGACGGGAGGGGGGCGGGCCTCACCCGGGGCTCACCGGGGCCCGGCCGCCCCCGCCCCCTCCCTCACCGCCGGACGCCTCACCCGCGGACGCCTCACCCGCACGCGCACCCTCCAACATCGCCGCCGAGCCCAACGCCCTGCCGTCAATCTCGACGAGCGCCGCACACCTGCGCGGACAGTGGGCAGACGTTGCCGCCTTGTGTCCTCGTGTGCCCGGAAAGCCGGCAGCAGTGGAGGGTTGGGGCGCATTTGAAGGCGCTGGCCCCGACGCGCCATTAACTGGGTCGGGGTGGTTCCTCACCCCTCTGGTTTCAGTCAAGCGGGAAGAGTCTGTGCAAGGGGGGCGGATGGGGCTGGCTGCGTCACCTTGGAGCATGAAAGGTTCCTACAGTAAGGCTACTCGAGTACGCAGCACCTTGGCTTGGCCCCCGAGCGGGGAGGCGGTCGACGACGCGCAGCATGGCGGTGAGCGCAGCCTGACGACGCGTCTTGATGGACGGATCCTTCTGCCGGCTGACCAATTCCGCCCACCTCTTGACCGGCGGCTTCGTCACCAACATGCGCTCGAGAGGCGGAGCAGCCATGATGCGATCCAGTTCGGTAGCTATCTTGTCGCGCAGCGCATCGTCAAAAGGCAGGTTGTTACAGGCGTCGCGCGCGTCCCCGAGGTCACGCAGGAGGCTCTCCATATGTGTTGCAGTAGCCCCAAGCCGCGTTGGTTGCTGCAGCGCTCCCGTAAAACGTCTTGGCACCAGCTGAAGGCTTGCACGGCCGTCCACGGCTCACATCACATGGTTTCTGCACGGTATTCGGATTTTGCTATTTGTTCGTGTGGGGGTATATCGCAGATTTGTCAATGGTACCGCGTCTGCGATGCGGGCGCCTTGGATGCGGGCAGAGCCCTTAGCCACCCTTTATCTTGTCATGTAAATACGCGCCCGCGATCCATAGTGCGTCGGCCAGACGTCGCGTATTTCGGTGTCGTGCCCGACCGAGCCAAGTGGCGCCTGAGGGAAAAGAAAAAAGCCCGGACGAAGTGATTATTCGAGAGAAGAGAACACGTTCACAGATAGGATGATACATGTACATGTCATGTTGTAAGAAACAAGAAGCTCACATCGCACGACAGTGAGGGCGTGGGAGGCGAAGGAAGGCCCTGCATCTGTTTACCACCCGTGACCGAGGATACCCATCACTGAACCGACGATGCTATGGGTAGCCCCAGGGTGGCGCCCACCCCCATACCCTCAGGCACTTGCCTGCGCCCTGGCCGCGCATGCCGCGCACGCGCGCGCACGCCCGCGCACGCCGCGCACGCCGCGCACGCGCGCGCACGCGCGCGCACGTGCGCGCACGCTGGCACTACGCGGCACTACGCAGCACTACGCGCCCGCCCGCGCCCGCCCGCGCCCGCCCGCGCCCGCCCGCGCCAGCCCGCGCCCGCCCGCGACCGCCCACTACCGCCGCGGCCTCGAACGCGCACTCGCACAGGCCAGGCACGGGATAAGCAGACAAAAATGGACGCCCTGCCACGAATGCCAAGCCATTAATGTCCGAGCAA
>NW_005202289.1:0-5137 GCF_000372725.1 Emiliania huxleyi CCMP1516 | reverse complement strand
CACGCTCAGATTCCCTCAGGCTCAGATTCCGTGCAAGGGGGTGCCGAGGTATACCGCAGCGCGCAGGCCAGGATGGAGTGAGATCTTGCGGGGCAGGGCGTAGGCTAGCGCGTGAGGGCGCAGGCAAGTGCCCGAGGGTATGGGGGTGGGCGCCACCCTGGGGCTACCCGTAGCATTGTCGGCTCAGTGATGGGTATCCCCGAGCACCGAGCTCCCGCTCGACAGAGTGGGGGCGATTTCTAGCAATGCTCTCTTCGTCCTCGACATTTGATGCCTGCCTTCTCAGGAGTTGTCGGCGCGTCGGCGGCGGCGGCGGCGGCGGCTGATGCTCGGCGAGCACAGCTGGGAGCGGTGGACGATTCAGGATCGGTCGGTGGCGTGCAAGCACGGATCTCACAAGAGGGGGGGCTTTGGTTGGTCAATCTCTCTGTCACGCATGATCGGGAGAGATGGCAGTTAGGCTGTATATACTTTTCCTCTCGCACCCCGTCTCTTTTCCTTTCCTTTGCTGGTTGAAACGGTTCGCGCGCCCTTTTCGGCGCCCTTTTTCCTTAAACCGGACCCTTTTCCCCCTCCCCCATTCCTCTTCTCCCTTTTTTCTCTACAGCACCCTCTCTTTTCCTCTCTATTTTCCCGGGGAAACCATCAAATTTTCCGGGCTCTGAGCCGAGTCTGAGGCTGGTTTGGGCCCAAAATCAGCCAAATCGGCAAAATACCGGGTATTTTGCGGGTATACCTGGAAAAACCCGAATACCTGGAAAAAGCCCGGGATGTTGCCGGTTTCCTCGATTTTGCCTCAGTCCTCAGATTTTGCCCCAGACCAGCTCTCAGACTCAGCACAGGGAAAGTCGCGAGTTTCCAGAATGGAGCACCAAACACCCTCTGTTTTCCCTGGAAATTTCCGGAAACGCAAAGTGCTGGGCCCCCTCTGTTTTCCTTTTTGTTTGCCGGAAAAGTATATACAGGCCAAGATGGCAGCAAGCAAGCTGACACTCTTCCTGTTCACAGACCTGTTATTGATTGATTGAGAAGAAAATATGGCAGTGCGCGCTGGTCTATGAGAGGTTGAGGTGCGAGCCCTGGAGGCCCTGGGATGGGGGGATTCACAGTAGGGTGATAAGACACACAAGAACCTCGCATACGACGACATGTGAGAGTCAGGCCCACACCAGCTCGGGTTACGATAACTATATGTGTTAGCTAGAAACTCGGGGAGGTCGGGCAGGCACGACGCGAGTTGTTTCGCCTTCCGCCCCCTCTTCTGCATATTGTTTGGAGGCCCACGGCCGCGCGCAGCCCTGGAGGTGGGTGGCTGGGCATGGACGCTCCGAGTTCCTCCGGCGCCGGTGCTAGCAACGCGCCGCCTGCGCAGCCACCGCTCTCTCCGCTGTCCTTCTGCGAGCGCCTCGAGCGGGACACAAAGGAGGATGAGAGCTTTGACCCCATGTTTGTGGTGGGCATCTGCCTCGCCATGCTATCCGCGCTCATCTCCTCGGTAGCGCTCATCATTATGAAGCGCTCCGCAGACATCGAGGAAGGGCCACCCTTCCGAGTCGTGAGGTGCGCGGCCCCGTGGCTCCCAGCGGCCTGCCTCTCTGCCGGCTGCATCAGCGCTGAAATTGCGCGATTGCCTGCGCGGAGTCGAGCCATCCGTTCGCGCACAGGTGGTGTCCTCCCATAATTCGATTCGCCCACCGCAAGCGCTGGTGGCTCGGGTTCATCATGAACACGGCGTCCGAGGTGTCGCTCTCGTTCTATGCTCTCTCGCTCGCGCCGCTAGTGGCGCCGCGCCAACGGACAGCTTGCGCTCCAGCACACCGGCTTGCGTCCCGATAACACGCTCTACTCTCTAGGTGATCGCGCCCATATTTGGCCTCGGCATCGTCTTCAGCGCACTCCTCGCGCGCTTTGGCTGCGTGTGCGGGGTCAAGGAGTCGCTCTCGCGACTCGAATGGCTGAGGTGAGCCTCCAGTTTACCACCCGCCACGCATCGCTGCCAGAGCACACTGCCACTACCAAGGGCACACGGCGACAACTTCAGAGCGAGTGTGGTACGGCCTCTGCAGTCGCGCTGCGCTCCCAGCAAACGGCCGGGCCACGCGGCCCACCCCTCGATGCTCGAACCCGTCCCCCCGGCGCACGCAGCATCCTCGTCGTCCTCACTGGCATCGGCCTCACGAGCGCCTTTGGCCCATCCTCGGACCACGACCTCGAGTACGACGAGATCGGTGGCTACTTCAAGCGGACTGCGTTTCTAGGCGACTTTGCACACCTACGCACTGCCACACCCGCTCTGGGCCATATGCCGGCCAGAATCTGGCACCTTGCAGCACCTCCCTCGCTGCCTCCGTTGCAACGGGTACCGTGCCCTCGGTTGAAGCTCCCATGTCTTGCTCACGTCTGCCCTCCCTCCCCACCTAGCCTACGCATGCCCCGCCGTCTGCTACGTGTGCGCTTGGGTGCTCCTGCTCCTCCCGCGATCGCCGCTATTGCGGTGGCGCCCCGCGAGGACGTCGGTCAAGATGGCCGTCGGGGCGACAGCCGCCTCGGGCGTCGCGGGCGCTTTCTCCATTGTCTTCTCGAAGATTTTCTCCGAGGGGGTTGCGCACCGCTGGATCGGCAAGGTCACACTGTCGCTTGCCTTGCCACGGCCGCCCTCGCCTCCGTCCCACCGCAGCCCCGCTCCCTTTGCCTCTCCTCCTTCTCAGGGCGACACCTCGGTGCTCTCTAACGGCGTGACATGGGCCTCGTTCGCGGGCATCCTGGCCTGCTTCCCGGCGCAGGTGCTGCTGCCCAGCCGCCCGCTCTTGTTTCTCTGCCCACGCGAAAATGGCGAGCCATTCCCCTCTCCACGTCCAGTTGTGGCTGCTCAACTGGGGGCTCGGCGCTGGCAAGGCGGCTTTCACGGTGCCGCTGTACACCGTGATGATCATCTCCAACAACATCATCCAGGGTGGCCTCCTTTTCGACGAGTTCACCTGCCTCGCCGAGACGACGTGGAAGCTCGCCGTCTTTATCGTGGCGCTCTTTGTCGTCCTTGTCGGCGTGGCGGCGCTGGCGGCGCAGCAGGGCAAGGCCAGCGACATCGCTGATGCGAGCGGGCGCACGACCGAGCCGAGCCGGCAACCGGTGGCTGTCTTTACGTCGTTCGCCGCCGCGTCCACGGAGCATGCCACGGCCGACATGTTTGGCGACTCATGGAGGGCGCGGTCGCCGGTTTCGCGCAGGAGCCGCCTCTTCTACCCACCCGACGACCCCGACTCGCCGCAGAACAAGGCTAGCTCGCACTTTGAGGAGCGTAAAAGCCTATTGCAACAAATACTCGCCGATCGGGCCGAAGCGCGAGGGGGGGTCCAGCTGGACGAGGGTGCGGTCGAGGTCGAGGTGATGGCGGCGGCGACGCGCTATGCGAGCAGCGGCGAGAGACAAGCGCCGGACGGCGGCGGCGCGGATGACGACGACGCGAAGTCAGATATCTTGTTGGTGGCCTGAGCCGACATTTGTACTCTTCTCTCCTCGGCAACGCTCTACGCGTGCCGACTGCCGGCTGAGACCAGGCCGAGACTCACTTGTGTGTCCACAGCCCACTGAAGAGAGTGAAGCCTGTGCACACTGCTCACTGGTCGCGGCGATGCAGGCCCCCCCGGGGGGCGGAGGGCTCTCTCTTCTCGAATGCATGTTTCCCCCACTACTACTTCTTGGAATAGTCTCCATGTATAGACAACATCGATCAATAAAAAAGGCGATTTACTCACGCCCGAGAGAGAGCAGTGGCTCTTGCACGGCGCTTGGCCTTTTAGCTAATTAGCTTTAAAAACTTTTTAAGTTTTTAAAGCTAAGAATTTTTTTGCGAGAGCAGCAGATAGGCGCGGAGAGGGGTCTCAGACTCGAGACACACGACAGGCTGTGGGACAGGTCTCGGAGTCTCGGGGGAGCAGTAGAGACTACGTAGAGTGTTGACGCATGACCCGGGCGGGCGGGAATGTGCCGATTCTGCGGTACACGCGCAGTGGCCTGCTCCGACGGTCTCAGAGACACTCACTCATGCCACTGTCATGTCGCCGCTGGCTGCGCGCGCATCGCATGCATCAGCACCTCCCTGTCTTTTGTGTAGTGGTACACGAGCTGCGCCTCGCTGTACCGGTGATCGCGCCCAACCGTCACGCAATCGCGCAGCGCGGCCCATGCGAGCCGTACGTCGCGCTCCATCCCCTTGGCCTACAAGGGGATGTGGAGACGGTCGCTAGTGGGTGCGCCTGCGTTCACGTGGCTTGCGTGTGTGCAGGCGCGCCCCGTGCAGCTGGGTGCACAGATTCGCCTCGTCGCTAGCTCGCAGCGCGGCCGCCATGGCGTCTCTCGCCGACGCCTTGTCCGCGTCGGTAAGCAGGCAGCGGACGAGCGGCGGCGGAGAATCGCCGAATCGCGCGGCCGGCGCGTCGAGCACGACGACGGCCCGGAAGGCGACCCACGCGCCGAAGGCCGGGTGGATCGAGAGCTGCGTCTCGGCGTCATGGTAGCAGAGGCCACTCACCAGCGCAACGCGCTGCATCGAGACGAGCCGCGACGAGTCGGTCACCCAGAAGATGTCGTGGCGTGCTCCGCCCGTCAGATCGGCGACTGCGGCGGATATGACCGACGCTGTGTACGTGTCGAGCGGGTCTGTGACGCTCTCGGGGTCCGGCTGCGCGGCGAGCCAGCGCAAAAAGGCGGACCAAAGCGCCGTGCTATTGCCGAGCAGCACTGCGAGCGTGCCGTCTGACGGTGGCCGCTCAAAGGTCGGCAGCGGGCTCAGCGGCAGGGAATGTTCGATCGCGTGCGCGTTGTACCATCGCACGTCGAACGGCTGTGTGATGTCAATGCCGGCGAGAGCAAGCGTGTCGGCAAACCGTTCGAGCTGAGGGTCCATGCACACACAGAGGCCCACAACCCTGGCGAGGTACTTCCAGCCTGCGGAACAGCTGAGCAGTCTCCCCAAGGCTCGCAAGAGGTCGCCTGCCTCGCACGGCCGCCACCGGGTTTCTTTCTTGCACCGCACCGTAGTTCCTTCTTTTTCACTGCAGATGCTGCTGCTGGTGCGGCGCGGCTCTCCGACGCGACTCGATGCGCGCGTCGCGGCTATCTGACGCGGCGGGCGGCG
>NW_005202290.1:0-1119 GCF_000372725.1 Emiliania huxleyi CCMP1516 | reverse complement strand
GCGGCGACGGCGGCGGTGAGGGAGGCGGCTGCGAGGGCGGCGGCGGGGAGGGCGGGGGCGGGGACGGCGGCGGCGGTGACGGCGGTGGCGGCGATGGAGGCGGCGGTGACGGCGACTGCGGACGGAGGCGGCGGCGGCGGCGGCGCGGACGGCGGCGGCGGCGACGGCGACGCGGATGGCGGCGGCGGCGACGGCGAGGCCGACGGAGGCGGCGGAGATGGCGATGCGGAGGGAGGCGGTGGCGACGGCGACGCGTAAGGAGGTGGCGGGGAGGGAGAGGCGGAGGGGGGCGGTGGCGACGGCGACGCGGACTGAGGCTGCGGCGACGGCGACGCGGAGGGCGGCGGCGGCCACGGCGATGCCGACGGAGGCTGCTGGGATGGCGACTCTTAGGGAGGCGGTGGCGACGGCGACGCGGAAGGAGGTGGCGGGGAGGGAGAGGCGGAGGGTGGCGGCGGCGACGGCGACGCGGACGGAGGCGGCGGCGACGGCGACGCGGATGGCGGCGGCGGCGAGGGCGAGGCCGACGGAGGCGGCGGGGACGGCGACGCGGAGGGAGGCGGTGGCGACGGCGACGCGGAAGGAGGTGGACCATCGCGATTTCCTGCGAAGACGTAGAACTTGCACACCGTCAGCCCCGCCGCAGACGGCCGGTTGAGGTAGATGTAGCGCCCCAACGCGTTGATCTCCACCTCCAACATCACGTTCGACAACACGCTCACGTCTGACTTCACCAGCGCGTTGCCCGTGTACGTCTCCGCCGTCGAGCCGAGATAGATGTCGACGTCCGTCAGCCGCTCCGCGCAGCAGTCGTTGCGGTTCTGCAGCCGCACGTAGCGCACATACACCTCGCTCCCGAGGTCGACGCCCCACCATTGGCTTGTGTACTGGCCGCACTCGGCCCACGGCCGTCCCGTCGTGCTGTCGGCGTATGACAGGTCGCTCACGGGCGCCTGCTTGTCGAACAAGCTCGAGTCCTGGTACGTGGTGGCGGCGCGGAGGTCGAGCAGCTGCACGTCAGGCGGCGGCGGCGACGGCGAGGCGGACGGCGGCGGCGGAGAGGGCGAGGCGGACGGTGGCGGCGCAGGCAGGGCGGAGGGAGGCGGCGGCAGAGTCTGC
>NW_005202291.1:0-1119 GCF_000372725.1 Emiliania huxleyi CCMP1516 | reverse complement strand
GAGGTCAAAGGCTCGAGCGATGAGGTGTGCGTCTTCTTCTATGGACAGAACTGCACCACCTCGGAACCGAATCACCGTGCCTCGGGTGAGGTGAGTGAGACCTTTATCAAGTCCATACACGATCTCAGTCCTTTCCCATCTCCTCCCGTGCCGCCCTCCCTGCCACCGCCCTCCTTGCCACCGCCATCACCGCCCCCGCCGTCGCCGCCTCCGCCCTCCCCGCCGCCGCCCACCCTGCCGCCGCCATCTTCTCCGCCGCCCATGTCTCCTCCATCCCCGCCACCACCCTCGCCGCCGCCGCCCTCCCCGCCGCCGCCGTCGACGCCGCCGCCTCTCTCGCCGCCTCCGATGTCTCCGCCACCGTCGAGGCCACCCTCGCCACCGCCGCCCTCGCCGCCCCCGCCGTCGCCGCCGCCCCCCTCCCCCGTCCCGCCCTCGCCGCCACCGCCGTCTCCGCCACCGCCATCGACGCCGCCGCCCTCCCTGCCACCGCCCTCCCTGCCACCGCCCTCCCTGCCACCGCCCTCCTTGCCACCTCCATCACCGCCCCCGCCATCGCCGCCGCCACCGTCGCCACCCCCACCCTCTCTGCCGCCGCCATCTTCTCCGCCACCCATGTCTCCCCCATCACCGCCACCACCCTCGCCGCCGCCGCCCTCCCCGCCACCGCCGTCGCCGCCGCCGCCCTCCCCCGTCCCGCCCTCGCCGCCACCGCCGTCTCCGCCACCGCCATCGACGCCGCCGCCCTCCCTGCCGCCGCCCTCCCTGCCACCGCCCTCCTTGCCACCGCCCTCCTTGCCAACTCCATCACCGCCCCCGCCATCGCCGCCGCCACCGTCGCCACCCCCACCCTCTCTGCCGCCGCCATCTTCTCCGCCGCCCATGTCGCCCCCATCCCCGCCACCACCCTCGCCGCCGCCGCCCTCCCCGCCACCGCCGTCGCCGCCGCCGCCTTTCTCGGTCCCGCCGATGCCGCCGCCACCGTCTAGGCCACCACCGTCGACACCACCGCACTCGCAGCCCCCGCTGCCGGTGCCAACTTTAGCACGGCCGACGGCAGCACCCGCGCCACCATCGACGCCGCCGTCGTCACCGACACCGCTAGCATCACCGCTGCCG
>NW_005202292.1:0-1119 GCF_000372725.1 Emiliania huxleyi CCMP1516 | reverse complement strand
AGGGTTGCCCGGCCGGGTTGCTGCGCAAATCTCGCGCTGCGCTAGGCTCAGAGCGAGTTCGCGCTGCGCTAGGCTCAGACGGCGTGCGTGCGCGGGCCGCCGGGGTGACGGCGGGTGAGGACCCCACCTCCTTCCTCGGGCTCGGCAGCTTGTCGGGCCGCTCTACCACTACCACTACCTCAGCCCTCAGCCGAAGCTGGGGCCGGTCCCGTAGGCCGTCCGTAGCCGAGAGCCCCCGCGTCCCGATGAATGGTATTGGTCGTCGAACGGCGGACGGGCGCGGGCGGCGCGGGGGGTGGCGGGGCGAGACGGCGCAGCATTCCCAGCCCCTTTGCCAAAGGTCCCTGTTTTGAGGGCATTAGTAGAACGGAGAGAGATCCCTTTTGGTCCTCCTTTGAAGCTGTTTACACACGACCTCACGCTGGAAGTGGCGAATCGATGCGAGCGCGCCGCGTGCTCCACGCGCGGCGCGCTCGTATCGACTTGGAGTCCAATGCGCGCAGCGGGTAGCACCTCGGGAGCTCGCTCTACCCGGGATGCGGAGAACTGCCCACAGGAGCGAGAATCTATCAGCCACGTCTGTCGTCTGGCGCAAAAGGCCGCGCAGTCGTCCGCACCTGCGGAGGCCGCCGCAACTGGCTAAGGTGTGGGTGTGGGTGGGTGTGGGTGGGCGGTGAGGGGGGCGGCTAGAGGGGGGGGGGGGGGGGGAGCGCGGCCCCAACGGCGACGGGAGATGGGGCGCAGGCCTGAGGAGGGGGGAGGGGGGGGGGGGGTCCGCCGCGGCTGACAGGGGGTGGAAAGGGCGGCGGAAAAGGGGAGTACCGCGGCGGTGGGAAATGGGGCAAGGCCTGAGGGCGGGCGGGCCCCCCCCCGGTGGGGGGGGGGGGGGGCTGCCCCCCCCGGGGGGGGGGGGCCCCTGAAACCGCCCCAATGTGCCCCCCGGCCTACCCCCCCCGAAAAACGGGGGGGGGGGGGTAAAGGGGGGTTAAAGGGGGGCCCCCCAAGGGGGCCGGACCAAGCCGGGCAGGGGTTGGGCCCCGGACCCTAGGCCCCCAAATGGGAAGGTTTGTGGAAAAGGGGGGGGGCAAAAAAACCCCCAAAATCAATTGCCCCAATTTG
>NW_005202293.1:0-1119 GCF_000372725.1 Emiliania huxleyi CCMP1516 | reverse complement strand
TGCGCTTGCCTCTCCCTGACTAGTATACTGCGCTGTGTCTCAGAAGGGTCCCGGAAGGCTCTGCGAAGGTCTCGGGAGCATTCGCGTGCCGTCTCTGAAGAGAGTGAGATGCGGAAGGCTCGCGCGACTTGCAGCGTGGCGAGGAGAGGGCGCGGCCCGTGCGAGAGCGCGAGCGGGATGCTCCCGCCGTATACGGCGCGCAGCTCCTGGATGGTGCGGCGGCGCTCCTTCGCGGCCAGGTCCATGGGTGTGCTGCCGGTGCCGAGTCGCCCCGTGGCGCGCGCGACCTGAGTCATCCTGTGAGGCGAAAGGAAGCTTGGGGGGGGGGGTACAGGGAGCGGTGGCTATGGCAGCTAGCGGCGACAGAGCGCTCGGGGAGTCGGGGTGTTGACAGGTGTCGCGGAAGCGTCTTGGGATCGTCTCGAAAGCGGTCCCGGAAGCATCTTGGCCGCACCCAGAGAGGAGACGCAGCACGCGCGGCTGGGCGGCGCGAGAGGCTTCTCGCTGCGCCTCTCGCTCCACCCGGCGTAGCTCCGCTGCGGCGGCAGCCTCGGCTGCCGCGACCGCCGCCCGCGCTGCCTCCTGCCCCAGCATGTCCTCGGGACGAACTGCAGACGACGTCCGCCTCCGATGCGACGCCCTCGCGCGCTGCTTGCGCCGCCTCTCCTCCTCCGCCGCACGCTCGTCCGAGGGCTCGAGCGCTGCGATCGCCTTGACCGCCGCCTCGATGTTGGGTAGCGTATGACCGGTCGCAAAGTCGTAGAAGTAGGAGCCGAGCCCCGAGGTCTCGGGCGGCGAGGCGGGGTCGGGCTCCACAGCGCAGCGCGAATGAAGGCTACGGCCGCGGCGGAGAGCGGACGCGCCCTCACCGAACTGGACCCAGCAATTGGCCGCGCGCTGCACCCACGCGGGTAGCTCGCCCCGTCTCGCCGGTCGGTCGGGCGCCCCACTGCCTCGCGCCTGCCAGGGGGGGAGCGTATCCGGTGGAGCGGGAAACATGCAGGCAGTTCAAAAGAAGCTAGTAAAGTTGGGCAGAGAGTGGAGGAAGGGTTTAGGAAGCGTCCGCCTCCTCGACGAGTCTTGCAAAGAGCCACTGCAGCGGGTGCGTCCGGCGCACCT
>NW_005202294.1:0-1119 GCF_000372725.1 Emiliania huxleyi CCMP1516 | reverse complement strand
CAAGTCCGTCTCGATTTTCGTTTTTTCCCCACAGACCACTCGGGAAACTTTTACGAAAGGCAAAGTTTTACTTGACCACTCGACCACTCGGGCAACTTTTCGAAAGGCAAAGTTTTACTTGACCACTCGGGCAGATTCGATTGCATTTTACCACTCGGGCAAACTCGATGAAACGGGCGGACGGAAGACGCGTTTGCGACGGCTCGCCGGAGAGCATGCATGGAGCGGCCGGTGCGCCGCCGCAGCTCACCGATGGAGCCTGCGTCGCGGCTCAATCCACTGACGTAGCAGCACTGCGACACACTCTCCAAGCACGGCCTCTGGCGTTGCGATTGCACAGAGAGCGAGCAATAGGCGCCAAAAGCACAGATCTGTGTGCAGTGGATTTCCATGTAGGTCGCGCCCAGCGAGCGGACAACCACGGGTCTCGGATGCTTTCCCGGACGCGAGCCCTCCGTGCGAGTGGCGGACCCGGAGGCGGCCGGCCCAGCTCACCCCCAGAGAGGCCATGGCCAGGGTCAGGCATAAAAGGGGGGTGTTTTTCCGTCCGTCCACTGAGTCCTTATCTCTCCTTAAAATCCCTGTGTGGTGGCGGCGTGCCGTCCTCCCATCCCTCACTTGGCTTGTTTGTTTTCTTTCTTTCTTTCTTTCTGATCGTCCTTAAGAGAGGGGAGCTCGCAGGAGAGGTGACGAGTGAACTACAGGTAGTGGGGAAGGCAGCTTCGATCGCCATTACAGACATGGGTGCGAAACAACGACAAGACCAACGCACGGGCAGGGCGGAGGAGGAGACAAGAATATAGCTATCAGTAACCAGCCTCCGGCGGGGCCCCCCGCTACCATCCAAACCCGAGTACCGGTCTACTACTCGAGTATCATACACCGTAGAGAGTTGCTTTGTGTAATCATACATAGAGGCTCAAGTGTGACATAAGTCCACACACATTACGACATACACATACACAAAGCAACTCTCACTACACACGGGCACCGGGTGGAGCGGCGGCGGCGGCGGCAGCAGCACGCGCGGGCGGACGGATTCGGACGGGGCGGAGCAGCGACCGCCTGGGCGGCCGCTGCTCTGTCTGCCAGGCGGCGCCGTCTGCCTGCGGGCAGCTC
>NW_005202295.1:0-1119 GCF_000372725.1 Emiliania huxleyi CCMP1516 | reverse complement strand
AGAGGGCGAGGAGGACGAGCGGCCCGCACAGACCGCGAGCAGACAGCGCCTGCTGGCCATTTCGAGACATTCGCCAAGAACGCTAGCTACATGGGAGGGCTTCGTGAAGGATGGATTGAAAAACATTCGAACAAAGAAGAGGCGACGGGAGGAACCGGCGGAGGATGCAGTGACGTGAGACACACACACACACACACACACACACACACACACACACACACACACACACACACACACACACACACACACACACACACACACACACACACACACACACACACACACACACACACACACACACACACACACACACACACACCGCTCACCCACGCGCACTGGGCCTTGCACTTTGAATGCCGTGGGGCTCCTGTCGTCAGACGTGGAGACGCGAGGGTTGCCCCCCCTTGCCCCACCACCTCGTGTGTGTGGAGAAGTTTACCTTACCTTACCTTACCTTACACAGTTTCGCATTTCGGCCCCGCGGCGCGTGTTTTCTTTTATTGTGCATCTGGGCGATCGATGCACGATGGGGCGTAGGGGTGGTCGGCGACTAGAGGAATGTGTGTCGAGCCGGTTTGTTTATTGTTGCACGGCACAAAAGTCTACTTTGCGCCCGCGACCGCGACGCGCATCCGCACTCGCTTCCTGCTCAGAGAGGGCAGCGTTCGATTCGACGGGAAGGGCTTGCGGATGCTGAGCGCGTGGCGGAGCTTCTCTGCGGTCTTTGGCATCGTCAGGTCGCCGGGCATCGCCTCGCCGCGCGCGTCGTACCCCAAGCCATACAGCGCGCACAGAAAGGGCGACATGGCACACACCGCGTCGACTAGCTCGGCGCTCGTGTTTCGCTCGCGCACGCGCGGCGGCATGGTCCTCCGGCGCGGCGCAGGGAGGCCCAGCCGCCGGCGCAGCTTGGAGCCTGCACCAGCACGCAGGGCAGAAGGGCGAGTGAGCTGCTAGGTCGAGCGCCCCACTGCCCAGTCCACTCGTTGTGCTAGGCCATGGGGGCGAGGGCGCCGCTCATGATACGGAGCGGGGCAAGTGCTCCATGGGGGCTAGACGGCGGGCGCGGCGCCGTTCCTCGCAAAGTCTTCGAAAAAGACAATGGCGTCAAAATCCCAC
>NW_005202296.1:0-1120 GCF_000372725.1 Emiliania huxleyi CCMP1516 | reverse complement strand
GCTGCGGTCGACTCTGAGGATCCCCGTACGCCGCCGCAGCCGCATCGCAGCCGCAGGGTGCCACCGCGGGTGGCCAGCCCGCCGCGCCTGCGGGCCCGGCCGCCGCCGCGCGCGTGCCGCCGCCGCCCAGCGGCGGCGGAGTGCGCGGCTGCTCCTTCACTGTCCCTAACCCGGGCAGGAAGCGTGGGCAGCAGCAGCGCGGCAAGGGCCGCGGTGCCAGGGGCCGTGCCGATGCTGGACCCCGTCTCGTTGACAAGAACGCGCTGTCCGCGCGCGGCAGCGGGCCCTCGCGCCAGTCGCGCTCGCCGTCGCCCGACTCTCCGCCCGCCAAGCGGGCCGCCTCCGCTGACTCGTCCGGCTATGAAACCGATACGCCGGACGAGGTGCAGCAGGAGGCGGTCCGCAGGGTATGCGGCGCGCTCGGCATGAGGGAGCAGTTCGAGGCGGCGATGGCGGCGGGCGAGCTGCTCGAGATGCTCGAGAGCTTGCCGCGAGGGGCGGTCGAGGCCTCTGTCCGACAGATGCGGGGTTACAACCGCACGGGCGAGTGGCCAGAGCCCATTCTCACCAGCCCTGCCCCGCAGCGCGGCCGCTCGCCAAGCCCCGTCGATGAGTGGTCAGATGGTTAGTGCCCGAGAGCGAGGGGTCCGGGGGGGAGCACAAACATAGGACGCCCAGCCTTGCCCTCGTGCCGCCGAGTGCGTATCCTATGCGAGAGAGATCCCCTGTGCCCTGTGCCCAGCCCTCTCCGCGCGGCGATGCGCCCTCCCCCCTCGCTTTTGCAAAATCCTGCAAAGGTGGGGACGTGTCTGTCCTCGACCCAGCCCTAGCTTGGGATGTCCGTTGTATTTATTTATTTATTACTGGCGCGGACTGGCACGAGAAAAGAAGAAATTTACGTCACAGGTACACCAAAAAAATTTCCGAAAAGAAGAGAAAGTCAGTCTTCCACCCATGTGCTGCACCTCTTTCGACACGCCCGACACGCCGACCTCCTCTCCCTCGAGCGTGCGCTTGCGTGACGAGCCGGCGGCATCCATGTGGCCTCGCAGAGCCTGGACGGGCTGCATGATGTCCGAGGCATCAAACTGCGACGAGCGATGCGCCGGCCTTCTTGCGC
>NW_005202297.1:0-1120 GCF_000372725.1 Emiliania huxleyi CCMP1516 | reverse complement strand
GGCCGTGCCGATGCTGGACCCCGTCTCGTTGACAAGAACGCGCTGTCCGCGCGCGGCAGCGGGCCCTCGCGCCAGTCGCGCTCGCCGTCGCCCGACTCTCCGCCCGCCAAGCGGGCCGCCTCCGCTGACTCGTCCGGCTATGAAACCGATACGCCGGACGAGGTGCAGCAGGAGGCGGTCCGCAGGGTATGCGGCGCGCTCGGCATGAGGGAGCAGTTCGAGGCGGCGATGGCGGCGGGCGAGCTGCTCGAGATGCTCGAGAGCTTGCCGCGAGGGGCGGTCGAGGCCTCTGTCCGACAGATGCGGGGTTACAACCGCACGGGCGAGTGGCCAGAGCCCATTCTCACCAGCCCTGCCCCGCAGCGCGGCCGCTCGCCAAGCCCCGTCGATGAGTGGTCAGATGGTTAGTGCCCGAGAGCGAGGGGTCCGGGGGGGAGCACAAACATAGGACGCCCAGCCTTGCCCTCGTGCCGCCGAGTGCGTATCCTATGCGAGAGAGATCCCCTGTGCCCTGTGCCCAGCCCTCTCCGCGCGGCGATGCGCCCTCCCCCCTCGCTTTTGCAAAATCCTGCAAAGGTGGGGACGTGTCTGTCCTCGACCCAGCCCTAGCTTGGGATGTCCGTTGTATTTATTTATTTATTCGGTCGCCGCGTCGCACGTCGAGCCCATCGACATGCGGCTGCACGGCGGCTGGGGCTCGGTCGCCGCCCCTCCGCTCGCCTCGGACGCCGCCCAAGACGACGGCGAGACTCTCTGCTGCGCCGTCTCGGGGGCGGCTGCGGACGGCTCTGGCGATGTCATCGCCCTCGTCGACAGTGCCAGGCCCTCCTCTGGAGATCAATTGCGTAACTATGTCGCCATTTGATATTGGCAAAAGAAGTGAAGGGGGGTTGTGTGTGAGTTGTGGATCTGTGTCATGACTCATGTGGTAGAAGTTTCAAGGGTGTGTTCGTGTCATCGGGGGCCATGGGTGTCGCATGCGCATGGACTGTAAGAGCGCCTCCTCCGCCCCTGGGGCGTGCGGCGTCGCAAAGGGGACGAGAGTGGAAGACAGGCAGGGGAGCCACCATCCGGGATGGTTCAGCGCCCCTTCCATGCGGCGGCCGTCCCTCTTTGCTCT
>NW_005202298.1:11822-16196 GCF_000372725.1 Emiliania huxleyi CCMP1516 | reverse complement strand
GGGGCCGAGGACCTGTCCGAGCCGGCCCGCACGAGGGCGGCTGCACGGGTGCAGCTGTGAACGGCGCCTCTTCACAGGGGTCGGCTGTGAACAGGTCCGCACGTGGGCGGCTGCGCGGGCCGGGCCGGGGGGCGGCGGCGGCGGCCCGAGCTGCGGCAGCGCGAGCTTCAGCAGTCCGGCGGCGGGCCGCGAGGCGCCGGAGGGGATGGGGGCGACGCGGGCGGGCGAGCTGGAGCTGCGGCTGGGAGGGCAGCCCCTCTGCTGCCTGCAGGGGCGGCATGTGGGTGACGCGTCCATGACGTGTCCCGTGACGCGTGCGACAGGCAGTACCTCTTCACGCACGACGGCGACTGCGAGCACGCCATCGTCTTCGAGTGGCGCGGCCTCGCCTCCGAGCGTGAGCAAAGGGCGGCGGGCACTCCCTGCCCCCGGAAGCTTCTCGGACTTGTCCTCTAGGTGCGGCCTCGCCTCCGAGCGGGACGAGCTGCGGCCCGAGCGGTACCCGCTGCTCTGCTACCGCTCAAAGGACGCGACGGAGCGCTGCTCCGTCTGCAACCTCGCCGCGACGCACGAGGTCGCCGGCTGCGCGACCGCAGACACCTTCCCGCTCTACCTGTGCAAGGACTGCCGCTCAGAGTACTTTTTCGACGCGAAGGGCTACTTGCGCCCCTCGATGGCGGGCTTCAGCGAGTGGCCGCTGCACCAGCGGCCTACGCTCGCGCTCGGCGGCGACGGCGGCGACGAGCCAGAGACGGGGCCCGTGCTCGCCGAGGCGGTGGCCGAGTGACGGCGGGAAACCACAGAGTCCACAGAGTGTGCAGAGCCGTACGATGGTGGTATAGTTATTAGTGGTGTACTAGAGAGTATAGAAGCCGAGTGTGCCGCAAAAGCCAAAACATAGCAGTGACAGCACTCCACAGCCTCGAGCCTGTCCACAGGCACAGCACCGAGCAGTCTCTCCCGGGCGCCGGGACCCGGAGGTCGGCCCCCGCCCCCGCCCGCGCCCCCCCCCCCTCTTCTCTCTCACGTCTCAGACCTCTCTCAGCTCCGCTCAGGATTCAGTGTCTGAGACTTAGGCATCTTCCACAACTTTTGTAGTAGAGCACAATGGCACCCTTGGATCAAGTGGATCACGTCATTACTACACGGCACGGACTCGCTCACCTGAGACTGACACACAGGTACACCAGAAAGACCCGGGGGCTGGCGCACCGTCGAGGCTCCGGCGTTTAGTGCGCCAACGCCCACCACAGCTGGAAAAGGAATAGCGCGAGCTCAAAGCCAGCTGTGGACACGTCCCCGTCGTTTCAAGCTCGGCCGGCCCTCCCCTCGCGAAACGAACATCTACAGCCATGGGCGGTGGGGCGAGCAAGGCGAAGAAGCAAGCCAGTCCGGCCAAGGCGCCGGCGCCGGCGGCGCCAAAAGAGACCAAGGAGGTGGCCGAGTCGCCCGCTGTTGCACCCGACGTCACGAGCACTCCAGCCGCGTCGGAGGTGGTGCCCGAGGCTTCCGCGGCGGCGGCCAATGCCGGCACGAGCTCCAAGATTGAGGAGCTCACCGCCCAGGCCAAGGTGGCGGCCGAGGCCAACCCCGACAACCTGTGCGCAAAGACGCTGCTCGAGGCCGAGGTGCAGACGTGGATGGCCACGCTGCCCGCGGCCAAGCTCGACGAGCTCGCGCTGTGCGCAAAGTCGGGCCTCGACAACCACGACTCGGGCCTCGGCTGCTACGCCGTCGACCCAGCCAACTACGATGAGCTCGCGCCCTTCTTTGACCGCGTCTGCGAGGGCTACCACCACGGCGGCGGCAAGGTGCACACCACCAACTGGTCGCTCGACGGCGTCGAGGGCCTCCCGGAGGACGGCCAGCTCGACCTGCAAAAGCTCGGGCTGGGCAAGGAGCTCTCGATGCGCGTGCGCGTCGGGCGCAACCTGACCGCCTTCCCACTGCCGGGCCTGATGACCAAGGCCGACCGCGTCAACTTCGAGAAGACGATGCTCAAGGCCTTCGACGTGCTCAAGGCCAACCCCGACTATGGCGGCAACGTCTTCAGCATGACGCCCAACGACGTATGGAGCGAGGTGACGGGCGAGGCGGAGAACCCGAACCTCATCTCGGCGGACAAGTACCAGGAGCTGGTCGATGCGCACGTCATGTTCAAGGACATGGCCGCCGACCCATACCTCGCCTCCGCCGGCATCGCGTCGGACTGGCCGTGCGGGCGGGGCTGCTACCAGTCGGCCGACGGCGGGTTCATCATCTGGTTCGGCGAGGAGGACCAGCTGCGCATCATGTGCATGGCCAAGGGCTTCGTGCTCAACACCGTCTTCGACCGGCTGCACACCGCGCTCCAGGCCGTCGAGGCGATCGACGGCATCGCCTTCGCCACGTCGACCAAGTACGGCTACGTGACGTCGTGCCCGTCCAACCTGGGCACGGGGATGCGCGCCTCGGTGCACGTGGCGGTGCCCAACCTGACCTCGGACGGCACCGACGCCAAGGCCAAGGCGGCGGCCAAGCCACTCGGCCTGTCGGTGCGCGGCATGGGAGGCGAGCACACGCCGATCGGCAAGGACGGCACGATCGACCTGTCGCCGAGCAGCCGTCTCTTCATCACCGAGGCGGAGATCGTGACCAAGCTGTACAACGGCATCAAGCTGCTGCTGGAGAAGGAGGCGGAGGCCATGCCGCAGGGAGAGCCTGCCCCCGAGGCTTCCGCGGCGGCGGCCAATGCCGGCACGAGCTCCAAGATTGAGGAGCTCACCGCCCAGGCCAAGGTGGCGGCCGAGGCCAACCCCGACAACCTGTGCGCAAAGACGCTGCTCGAGGCCGAGGTGCAGACGTGGATGGCCACGCTGCCCGCGGCCAAGCTCGACGAGCTCGCGCTGTGCGCAAAGTCGGGCCTCGACAACCACGACTCGGGCCTCGGCTGCTACGCCGTCGACCCAGCCAACTACGATGAGCTCGCGCCCTTCTTTGACCGCGTCTGCGAGGGCTACCACCACGGCGGCGGCAAGGTGCACACCACCAACTGGTCGCTCGACGGCGTCGAGGGCCTCCCGGAGGACGGCCAGCTCGACCTGCAAAAGCTCGGGCTGGGCAAGGAGCTCTCGATGCGCGTGCGCGTCGGGCGCAACCTGACCGCCTTCCCACTGCCGGGCCTGATGACCAAGGCCGACCGCGTCAACTTCGAGAAGACGATGCTCAAGGCCTTCGACGTGCTCAAGGCCAACCCCGACTATGGCGGCAACGTCTTCAGCATGACGCCCAACGACGTGTGGAGCGAGGTGACGGGCGAGGCGGAGAACCCGAACCTCATCTCGGCGGACAAGTACCAGGAGCTGGTCGATGCGCACGTCATGTTCAAGGACATGGCCGCCGACCCATACCTCGCCTCCGCCGGCATCGCGTCGGACTGGCCGTGCGGGCGGGGCTGCTACCAGTCGGCCGACGGCGGGTTCATCATCTGGTTCGGCGAGGAGGACCAGCTGCGCATCATGTGCATGGCCAAGGGCTTCGTGCTCAACACCGTCTTCGACCGGCTGCACACCGCGCTCCAGGCCGTCGAGGCGATCGACGGCATCGCCTTCGCCACGTCGACCAAGTACGGCTACGTGACGTCGTGCCCGTCCAACCTGGGCACGGGGATGCGCGCCTCGGTGCACGTGGCGGTGCCCAACCTGACCTCGGACGGCACCGACGCCAAGGCCAAGGCGGCGGCCAAGCCACTCGGCCTGTCGGTGCGCGGCATGGGAGGCGAGCACACGCCGATCGGCAAGGACGGCACGATCGACCTGTCGCCGAGCAGCCGTCTCTTCATCACCGAGGCGGAGATCGTGACCAAGCTGTACAACGGCATCAAGCTGCTGCTGGAGAAGGAGGCGGAGGCCATGCCGCAGGGAGAGCCTGCCCCCGAGGCTTCCGCGGCGGCGGCCAATGCCGGCACGAGCTCCAAGATTGAGGAGCTCACCGCCCAGGCCAAGGTGGCGGCCGAGGCCAACCCCGACAACCTGTGCGCAAAGACGCTGCTCGAGGCCGAGGTGCAGACGTGGATGGCCACGCTGCCCGCGGCCAAGCTCGACGAGCTCGCGCTGTGCGCAAAGTCGGGCCTCGACAACCACGACTCGGGCCTCGGCTGCTACGCCGTCGACCCAGCCAACTACGATGAGCTCGCGCCCTTCTTTGACCGCGTCTGCGAGGGCTACCACCACGGCGGCGGCAAGGTGCACACCACCAACTGGTCGCTCGACGGCGTCGAGGGCCTCCCGGAGGACGGCCAGCTCGACCTGCAAAAGCTCGGGCTGGGCAAGGAGCTCTCGATGCGCGTGCGCGTCGGGCGCAACCTGACCGCCTTCCCACTGCCGGGCCTGATGA
>NW_005202298.1:8384-11059 GCF_000372725.1 Emiliania huxleyi CCMP1516 | reverse complement strand
TGTCGGAGGGAGTTGAGCAGCTGTACCACGCGCCTTCTCCCGTCTCGGCGAGGAGGAAGCAGCCAGCGCCGTCGGCGAGGGCTGGGCCCTGGATGGCTGGGCGCTCGACGGCCCGTTGCCAGCTGCGGCCTGCGAAGACTCGGCGCTCAGCAAAGGCCAGGCCGACAACGAGGAACGCGAGGTAGAGCACGGCTGCGTCGGGCGGCGATGTGGCCGCCGTGAGGCTGCTGAGCCCCAAGTCTCCCGCCGAGGCAGCGATGGCGAGAGCAGTCGGCACGGCGATCGAAGCGCCGGCGAGCACGGAGAGCGGAAGTGCGATGGCAAAGGCTGCGGCCTGACTGCTGGGGACGAGCCGAGAGGGAAGCGGCGCGCGCGGCTTGACGGTTATCGGCTTGAGGATCGAGGGGACGGGTGGGAACAACATCTCGTTGATTGTTTGTTGCTCTCGCCGAAGCAGCGGAAGAAGAAACCGAGGCGGAAACAGACAACCCAGCCACCGCCGCCGCTGATCAAGGCGTCGGTGAGAGCGGCACCGCCTCGGCGAGCGGCGCGGCAGGGGCCGAGCTGCCCCCCACCTCGGCATCGGGGGCGCAGAGTCGCGAGGTCGGCGGCGAGAGCAGTGCCGCCTCGCCCGCCGCCTCGCCGGCCGCCACCGCCGCCGCTGGCTCCGCTTCAGCGGCGGACGGCGGCGTGCGGCCCTCTGCATCATCGGAGCCGGGGGTCGGCGCTCGGCTTGAGAGGGGAGCGGAGGTAATCATGCTCAAACCCTCTGGCCGCCCGCCAAACAAGGGGGGGAACAACCGCACCGACCTCGGCCTGGCGAGCTTCGTCTCCTCCAACGCAGCGGGCACCTACGACCTCCACGTGCGGGAGGGGGACGACATCTCCTACCTCAAGATGAGCGGCGGCGGCTGGGGGAAGGTCGCCGCCGACCAGCAGCGGCAGCTTCGCGACGGCGACCAGCTCTCGGTCGGTGGCCTCGTGTTCTACGTCCGCATCCCGGGGGGAGGCAGGAAGCGGGCTATGGCGGAGGAGATGCCAGCCGTGGACTGCAAACGTGCGTGCACCGGGAACCGGGCCGAGATGCACGCAAAGATGACGTTCCACGCCATGAGCCTCGCGCAGCTGCAGCACGAGGCCGTCTCGGCCGGGGGCCTCGAGGGAGCGGACAAGGCGCAGGCGCTCAAGATGCTGCGTGCGGGTGCGACCGGCGTCACGATGGCCACCGCTGCGACGCTCGACGGCCGGCCGCTCGTTGGCGCGAAGCAGATGGCGGGCGTCACTAGCAAGGCGGCAAAGGAGGCGGCGGCGAAGCGGCGGCGGGAGGACAAAGCGGCCTCCTCAGCGGCCGGGCGAGCGGATCGGCGCGAGAGGCACGAGGAGAAGCGGGCGCGGCGCGAGGCGGCGGGCGGCAAGCGCGGCGGGCAGGGCAAGAGTGCGGGCGGGCGGGCGGAGCGGCGCACGTACAACGGCCACACCGTGGCGCGCGGCGAGGCGGCATGCGCCAGAGGCGACTCGCACCGTGGACGGGTCAAAGCACTCACCTGCGAGCGGACAGCAAGTGGTGTCGTGGGTGTTTTTGTTTCTTTTTGAGAGCTAGCGGTAGGACCCAATGCCGCCGTCCTCGCCCGGGGAGACCTCGGCCGGGCCATCGAAGCCCTCGGAAGCGGTGGAGCCGGGAGAAGCTGGCGGAGATGAAGGGCGGCAGCGGAGGAAGCGACACCAACAACGAGGGAAACGGCCACACCGGCCGTCGCATGACGCTCGTGAGACGAGCAAGAGAACGAATCATGGGGGGTCGGAACCCTGGGAGGACGGGGGGTGAGCCCTCATGAGGGGGGTCTACTCGTGCCTGCGCGAGTGAGTGTGGAGTGGTAGTGTGACGTGTGAGGCGTGCAGTGTGGTGTTCATTAGCTCCGAGTAGAGGGGGCGTCCTGCAGTTAAGGGGAAACCCGGTACGCGGGGCCAACCCTCGGAGACCCGTGTTTACTTTAAGGCCCTTGCCCTGCGAACGCGCACCCCCCCTAGGGGTCAGGGCTCTCTAGCCCGTAGCCCGATCCCGATCATCCGGCCCGCTGGGTGCGCTTCTGAGCTCCCCGGCCCTGGAAGCTGGATGTGAGGCTGATGACTGCACTCCAAGTGCTCCAAGTGCGACGCAGGGTGCGCTGGAGAGAGAGAGAGTGTGTGTGTGTGTGTGTTAAATTCTTAGCTCCCGCACCCCCCCCGGTCCTGGGGGCGTGCGGCAGGCGTGCGGTTACGGGTCTGCACCGGGTCTGCAGCTAGTGGGGGAAATGGCTCAGTGTGAAAAAATTTTTTTTCCAGGCCGCTCTTCTGGGCCGGTACAGGTCCGGGCTTCGGTTTCGCAACAGCTTCGTTTTCACAACACGGCCGCCTCGAGACGCCGCGCCGTCGTGCAATTCGTGCCCGAGCCGTCCACAAGGCCGCCGGCACATTTGCCAATGTGCCCGGAGCGCAGGGAGTCGATGGGCGCCGCAGAGCGAGCGAGCACTGCAGCTGCAGTGCTCGCTCGCACTGCGGCGCTGCGCCACGGCGGCGAAGCATGTCTGGACTTCAAGGACAGCGCTTCTCCGCTGCTCGAGGCTTGCGGCACGGTCCAGGCCGACCACACAGAGCACCCGAGGCAGCTGGCGTGGCCTCACTCATGACCTGTGCTA
>NW_005202298.1:6688-8284 GCF_000372725.1 Emiliania huxleyi CCMP1516 | reverse complement strand
AGTGTCTAGACTCACAGCCTCTCGGTACACGCCACGGCCCCGGGCTAGGCCCGATGCGTCCGCTACCACGCTCCAAACATGCGCACCGTCCTGCTGCAGGTCGCCATCAAGGAGCCGTCCTCGTCGTGTACGTCGTGCTGCCGTCGCGTGTACCGAGATGCCTCGCAACCGAGGCCTCGGCCGAACGGGCAAGAAGCATAAGAAATCAGCCAACGACAACATCCACAGGCAGCCCAAGGCGACCACCGAGCCCACGGTCGCCACCGAGGCGCCGGAGCCGCCCGCCGCGCCCGACACCTCGCCGAAAATGGAGGTCGAGCCGGCAGCGCCCGACGCGCAGGCGCTCGCGACAGGTGCGGCTGCTCGGCGACGTCGAGCGTGGTGCCCGACGGCTCAGGAGCCTTCTACCATAAACCACTACCACGGCTGCCACCGTCGGCGCCTTCGCTCGAGCTCTCCGAGGCCGCGTTCTGACCTCGTGCCGCGGCTGTTGTCGCTACAGCAGCGACGAGGGCCGCGGCAAGGGGTGCAGCGGCGACGGGGGGGGGGGAGAGGCGCGGCCAGCTACCGGGTCGTTGCCCCCGCCCACCGCGCCGGGCCCCTGCACCCGGAGGCGGCTTGCGGCAGCCTTCCTGTGTCTCCGTGCGACCCGCTTGGGTAGCCGGCCATGTGTGGCCCGCTGCCGGAAAAAATCCGGGGTTTAGCTGGCGTATCTCGGGCCCACTTTAGAGCTAGGGCATGATCTTAGGTGTTCTGGATAGCCCACAAGGGTCTTCTTTGGCATGGTAGCGGTGGTTTTGCGCGAGGCGTTCATTCAAAAATCACCATTTCCCCCACTACTGCAGCTCTGCACTCCCTGACCAAGTCGCAAGTGCTCCAACGAGATTGTCTTTACACACAATATAGAAGTGATACATGTACACACCGAACTCCGTACAATAGAGGCGAACTCAACGGCACCCTCCTTCTCTACTTCCCCTCTCGTCACACGAAAATACGAAAATTGAGCCAGTGCGGCTGTTAGGTAAGCTGGCTGCTCACCGGCCTTGCGCGGTGGACGCCAACACGAGCAAGTTGAGGGAGTGGGCCCCGCCGCCGCCCTGCGGCGCATGCGGCGCTTGCGGTACCTGCGACGCCTGCGGCACCTCAGGCTGCGGCACCTGCGGCTGCGGCGGCCCCTGCGGCCCCTGCGGCCCCTGCGGCCCCTGCGGCTGCGGCGGCGCGGGCGGCGCGATGAAGACCTCGCCCAGCTCCGCCCCCTCCGGCAGCTCGACGGTGAAGCTCTGCCCCGCGCGCACGCCCGCCGGCACGAGGACATGGTACTTGCGCCCGTCGCGCAGGTGCAGCGCCAGCGCGCGAGAGGGCGGCAGCTCCCCCGGGCAGGCGAGCTGCACGCGGCTACTCCTCCCCGCGACGATGCTGCGCATGTCCTGCCAGTAGCTCTGCTCCGCGGGGACCAGCCCGTGGGGGATCGACTCACCGAGCTCCCTCTTGACCCGCGTCGCCGGCGCACCCTCCGCCGACGTGGCCGCCTGCGACCCTCCGCTCGCACGCTCGGCGGGGGCGGCGCGCGCCTCTACCCCCGCCGCCTCCGCC
>NW_005202298.1:0-3781 GCF_000372725.1 Emiliania huxleyi CCMP1516 | reverse complement strand
GTGGAGAGAAAATATGTGATAGGATCGAGAGTATCGCTTTGGCGGATCGACCGTGCTTGTTATCAAGCCCGATGTGACGCACACAGTGACACATCAGACGACACATATTCTCCCACCCGCCGGGACGCAAAACGCTCTCGGCGAGAGCCACAAGAAAGCGTGCACACAGCAAGCCGCTCGTCGGACAGGCGTGCTCGCTCGATGCCGGCGAGCGCATTGCGCACGCTTTGGACGGTGGCGAAGCCAAAAACACCGATGGTGGCCGTCCGCTGGCGTGAGCGGCGGCGGTCGAGACCTCACCCTTCGCAAGAGGGTATGGAGGGTATGACTCTGACCTGTTCCGACCCTGATCCGACCTCTCTCGAACACCGACCTGATCCGACCGTGTTCACTTCGAACACGGTCGGATCAGGGTCGGACCAGAGTCGGAACAAGGTCGGGAAAATCCCTCCCTCCCGCCGCCGCTGACCCCTGTTCCGACCGGTCGGATCAGGTCGGATCACGGTCGGAACATCGTCGGAGTTCACCACGTATGTGCTGTGCCCGTCCGTGCGGTCGGATCATGGTATGATCCAACCCTGTTCGAACGCTGCCGAACACGGTCGGATCAGGGTCGGACCAGAGTCGGAACAAGGTCGGGAAAAAGGGCCGTACGTGGGGCAGCTCATCTGTTCCGACCCTGATCCAACCCTGTTCCGACCGTGTTCGAACGCTGCCGAACACGGTCGGATCAGGGTCGGACCAGAGTCGGAACAAGGTCGGGAAAAAGGGCCGTACGTGGGGCAGCTCATCTGTTCCGACCCTGATCCGACCCTGTTCCGACCTTGTTCAAACCTAACAGGGTCGGATCAGGTCGGTGTTCACATAAGGTCGGATCAGGGTCGGATCAGGGTCGGAACAGGTCAGAGTGTAACCCTCCTCTTCGCGCCGACGACCCAACCTCACGCGGAACAACCCAACCCCCAACCAACTCAATCAACCCAACACCAAACAACCCCACTGAAAGCACGATTCTCCTGTTGGGCCCTCGGGATGCGCGTTCGCAGGAAGGGGCCGCACCCAGGCTGCAGGGCTAGGCGGTAGCCGGTAGGCTAGGGTACCACCATCATACCCGCCCCCCCCGCCACCGCCTCCGCCCCCGCCGCCGGCGTGGCCGTCACTCACAAGTGCCGTCACCGCACGGACCCACACGGACCCTGGGGGACCCAGAACCAGGCTCAGGGCCATCACCACTCACTGCACTCCCGCTGCGGCGCTCGAGCCCAGCGCGCGGCGCGCGCCACAAGCCCACAACCGCGCGCCCTGCCGGCCGGGACCGTAGGCTCTGGCGTCTGGCCTGTGCTGGCCAGGCCGGCGGGCGGCGCGACCCGCAGGGGCCCTGTCTGGTCTCTGGAGTGTGGAGATCCGATGCGCGTGGAGTTCGAGTGTTTTGGCAGTATCGAGGTTGCCTGTCCCAGGGTTGTCCCCCTTCTCCCGGTTCCGCCCTAGTTGCCGCTTGCGCCTTGGCCTTGCCCCGGCCGCGCCCCCACTTTTTGTAATTGTCAGTGCAAGCTGTGGACAGAAATGCGACCTCTCTCTTAGGCTTAGGCAGGCATGAGGCAACGAGTCTGCAAGATCCCATCTCGTCTCGCAGGAAAGTTTGACTCCTTTTTGGCAAAGACGATCTCACGAGATCGAGAATCATGCCATGTAATCGCGCCCAAAATACGACTGTAACGTGTAAGAGCACAGTCATCACTACTGTGCCGTGTACGACTCTTAGGTCAGTACGCCCTCCTTCGCCTGCATGGTTGTACTTGTCCTGTATCTCGTAGCTCCTCGCACGTCCGCCCATCGGATGTTGTGTCCCGCAGGCGGAGTAGGCCTGTGATGCCCGTCCATGTCTCCTGCGCCTCGTGTAGCATGCCAATGTACGAGGCGCCCGTGTACGGCTGCGGCGGCTGCTCCGGCGGCTGCTGCGCGATCCCACCTGCGACAGGCAGCCAGTTGAGCCGAGGTGTAGCCAGGATGTGCTGTGCATGTCTCAAGGTATAGGGAGATCAGCGAAACTGCAGGGTATAGGGGTTGCCGAGATGAGGCCGAGATAGAGCTCACCCGCGACGGCCTGCATCCCTGTCGGCGTCTGCTGAGGCGGCAGCACGACAGGTTGCAGTTGCTGTGGCGGCAACATG
Organism: Emiliania huxleyi CCMP1516; assembly: GCF_000372725.1. Taxonomy (NCBI): domain Eukaryota; phylum Haptophyta; order Isochrysidales; family Noelaerhabdaceae; genus Emiliania; species Emiliania huxleyi. The sequence continues at coordinate 1,610 of NW_005202298.1, read as the reverse complement.
CCTGGAGGGACGAAGACATGCTGCTGCGCCATCCCGGGCATGCCCAGCTGCTGAGCGACCAAGAGCTGCATCGGCAGCATGCCTGCGTGGAGGGGTGACTGGGGTTGCAAGGGAGGTCGGGGAGCGAGAGAAGGCAGAGAGGGAGGCGAGAGGGAGGGAGCAAGGGCGGGGCGCGCGCGCGGGGGGGGGGGGGGGATTGTAAGGTGCGGGCCCCGTTTGCCCCTGCTGTGTGGAGATTTCAGCGTTCGCGGGGGGGGCACCTGGGGGCATCCCGGGGGGGACCATCTGTTGCACCACCTGCGGGTGGGCGGTCTGCCAGGCAGGATGGCCCCCCCCGGGCAAGGCGTGGGCCCAAGGCGGCTGCCCCTAATGAGGGAACCCTCGAGCAGATCCCTCCTGCGCCACCACCCCGGGCTCCGCCGCGGCCGTCGGGTAGGGAGCCCCCAGCGGCTGCAGTAACTGCTGCTGTGGTAGCGGCACTGGCGCCCGCTGCTGTGGCGAAAACTTCCGCGGTGCTGGCGTCGGCAGCTGAGGCCGCGGCGGCTGTGTTGACTGCGGCTGTGCTGGCCGGTCTTGCGCCTGGCTGGTAGGAAGCTGCTGCGGCGGCGCGAACCGTGCGGCGGGCGGCGGCTGCGCTTGCGCTTGCGCCGTTTGAAGCGGCTGCTGGCTCGGACCACCAGTCTCAGGGGGCTGCTGTGGCTGAGAACGCTCCGCTGACTGAGGCGGTGGTTGCTGCGCCGGAAGCGACGGCGGCTGCCCCCCTGGCTGCCCCCCTGGCTGCCCCCCTGGCTGCCCCCCTGGCTGCCCCCCTGGCTGCCCCCCTGGCTGCCCCCCTGGCGGCGGCGGCTGCCCCTGCTGCTGCTGCCCCTGCTGCAGTGGCTCTTCCGTCGCCTCCCGCATCGCCGTCGCCAGGGATGGCGCGCCCGTGTACTGCAACGTGCTCGAGGCGCCAGAGGACGTCCAGGCCGGAAGGGCGAGCCGTGCCACGCCCTCCAACCGCGCGAGGGGCACGAGTGTGCGGTTGGAGACCTTGAACTTGACGAAGAGTGCGCCGCCCTCGCCCTCGTGCAGATACTCGTCTGGGACCGGCGCCATCGAGTCGGCGGCGGTGGAGGTCGCAATATCGATCTCGACCTGCTTCTGCTCGCAGAAGAGGGACGGCTTGCGGGCAGGAAGGCTGTTCAGCCAGGCCGGGTGCTCCTTCCTGCGCGTGAGGTGGAGGGAGGCGGTCTGGAGGGGGGGGGGGGTGCTGGGCCCCGCCGCTGTACCTGCAGTGGGCACGCACGCCGTCCATCGACACGTAGTCCTTGCCGCACCCATTGTAGCGGCAGACGAAGCGAGAGACATAGCGCGGCGCCTACTTGCAGGTCTGAGCACGGCTGGCCCGAGCCTCACCCTCTCGGCCATCTCTCTCTCGGCAACCTCTCTCGGCAACCTCTCTCGGCGCGAAAACTGCCCCCATGCTCCCCGCCGCAAATGCCGAGCCCACCCCCGAACCCGTCGGCCCCACAAACGCCGACGGGGCCGCCGCTGCCGCCACCGCTCCCGCCTCCGCAGCGGCGGCAGCGGAGGCAGCTGAGGCAGCGCCAGCGCAGGCAGCGCCAGAGCTT
>NW_005202299.1:0-1120 GCF_000372725.1 Emiliania huxleyi CCMP1516 | reverse complement strand
TTTTTTCTCTACGCACCCTCTCTTTTCCTCTCTATTTTCCCGGGAAAACTGCGTGGAAATCGTCAAATTTTGGGCTCTGAGCCGAGCCTGAGGCTGGTTTGGGCCCAAAATCAGCCAAATTTTAGGCCAAATCGGCAAAATGCCGGGAATTTCGCGGAGAGGAACCCGTGTATACCTGGAAATTACCCTGCGACCGCCTGGGTATTTTGTCGATTCCTCAATTTTGCCTCAGATTTTGCCCCAGACGCCAGACCAGCTCTCAGACTCAGGGAAACTCGCGAGTTTCCAGAATGACAAAACTCCAGAATGGAGCACCAAACACAACCAACAACACAAACACCCTCTGTTTTCCCTGGAAATTTCCGGAAACGCAAAGTGCTGGGGACCCTCTGTTTTCCTTTTTGTTTGCCGGAAAACCTGCTACAGGCCAAGCAAGTGCTCACGCGCAAAGAAAAGAGACGACGCATAAGAGGGCTCCCGCGGCGATCAACACCGCAACTCCTTTTCTAAATTTCACCACGCTTCTTACGCGCGACGACGCTACAGCCTCCACCAAACCTCACACTTTTACTCACCCTCGGACATGCTTGCACCGTCATCCTGCGCGTCTGATGCGTCGCGCATCTGCTCGTCACCGTCCCTCTCCGTCACTCGCGTCGGCGGGCGACCGGGCTGTGGGTGCGGCCTGCTTCTTTCTTGCGCTCGCGGCGCCGGCGCCACGGCGCCGTTTGCGTCCGTCCTTTGCGCTTCGCTTGGCAAGCTCGCCCGCAAAGTACGCCGCGCGCGCGGCATCCCAGACGCCCTCCCCGTCGGCGTAGCCCGCCTCCCAGATGGCGAGCACGGGGTTGTGCTTCGCACGCAGCGCTGCAGCAGCGCCGCCGTCTCGTCCTCGGGCCGCTCCAGGTCCATGACGACGTTCGTCGAGGCGTGGAAGCGCGTCTCCAGGTCGATGGCCGCCTGCTCGGCCGCGGCGAGCTTGCCCTGGTCGACGCACATGCCGCACACCGCGTGCGCCGGGCAGCCGCACTGGCCGCGTTGTGGGCGCACGGTCTTGGCGACCGCCGGCGCTGCGCGCCGGTCGTGCTGCTCACGCTGCCGGCGGCGCTGGTCGCGCGCCTGC
>NW_005202300.1:0-1120 GCF_000372725.1 Emiliania huxleyi CCMP1516 | reverse complement strand
ACAAGATGTGAACATGTATATGAGTATGTGCTTGCCTCATGTGCGCGCGAGACAGGTTCTCTCTCCGGTGAGTCGTGCCAAGGCCCAAGCGGTGTCCAACCTTTATCTCATGGATGTTTGGGCATCTGTAGAGACCGCAAAAGGAGAACCCTTTGTCTCACATGCGTTGGAGCGGCACAATGCTCGGTAGACGGTCCCCCCCTGCACTTCTAAGCGTCCCTGCTGCTAGAGGGGGGGGGGGGTCTGACCCCCCCCAGCAGCAGAGCACTGCTGCTGGGGGGGGGGCTCTGCTGCTGGGGTCAGCCATGGGCTTAGGTGTGCAGGGGGGGGTACCGAGCAGTGTGCGGCCGCTCTTGATGTGTTGCGCATCTAGCCGCAAGAAATAGAATTTCGCTGTCGGACGCGCATGGTAGGGAAAAGAATTCAGACCAAACAACTCTCTCTCACAGCAGACAGGCTCGACACAGGTGCGAACTGGCGCGTGCTAGTACTATCACCGGTGTTAGGGAAAAGAATTAGCACGCCGCCTCGCTCACAGCACACCGGCGCGGACTGGCACACAGGAGCAATCTGCTCCCCCAACACAGAAATGCCCGCCTCCCCGGCCGACTCCTCCTCCCTCGAGCTGCCCAGTCCATCCCTCGCCGTCGCCACATTGTGGCAGCCAAGCCACAGATTCGACTGCTCGCTCCTGCTCTGGTGCTCAAGTGCCGTGCGAGTGGGAGCGCTGCTCTCGAGGACACAGCACAAGCCGGTCGTCATCGTCGCGAGCGGCAACCGCACCACCGCATCGGGATCGAGGTCCGGCGCGATATCTGCGACGCACGAGGACTGCGACGCCGACTACGTCCTTCCCAACGACGAGACGAGCGGCGCGGTGGCCGAGTACATCGCTGCCAATCGCGACAAGATCCAACGCACCGAGTGGGTGCTCCGGCAGACGCTGCTCAAGCTGCACGTCTTTGCGCTCACGCACGCCGAGCTCATCCTCTTCACCGACCTCGACGTCGATCCGTACGGTGACGCGGGCCGGCCGTGGGTCGCGGCGGCCAAGATCCTGCAGCACTGGAGGCCCGCCGCCGCTCGCTTCCTGCAGAGCCGCTTCGCGGTCGTCGGGACG
>NW_005202301.1:0-1120 GCF_000372725.1 Emiliania huxleyi CCMP1516 | reverse complement strand
CTGCTCGGCGGCACTTTTGGCGCGGCCCGACTGTAGGCGTGGACTTGCCGCGGCAGACGCAGCACGGCGACGAGGTGCGGGTGCTCACTCTCTCGGGCGACGTGGTTGCTGTCTACTCGGCGGCGTGCGACGCGCTCGTGGCCATGCGGAGCGAGACGCCCATTGCTTAGCGACTTCTTCTCCAAGCAGCAGCCACGTTTGTGCTTTCACCGCGCATCTCTCTCTAGATAGAGCCGCGCAAAGGCTCTTGCTCACAATAGATCGGACTCAGATGAGAAAGAGACACAAGGTCTATTTTAACTGGTGGTGGCGACCATGGTGAATGCTGATGGTCCATGCCCATGACCAAAATGCAAAACCACACGCGCCCCCCCGGCCCCGCCGCCCGGTGCTACGCCTCGCGGATCCGGATGAGGAGAGCGAGCAGCGAGTCGTGTCTATGTCTAGACGGGAGGGGGCGAGAGTCGTATATATGTCCTCGGTGACCTAGCCCTCACACAGCCCGAGTTTCCGCTGCACTGCATTGAGAACGGCCACAAGGAAGCATCTACGACCACCTTGTGAATGTGCCCTAGCAAAATCGTCCCGATTTCGATGCGCGATTTAGCGGTGCCCTAGCAAAATCGTCCCGATTTCGATGCGCGATCGTTTAAGCTAAGTCCCAGAGCCGTTTACCCATGAGCGGTGATCTATAGATTCTGAGGAGGTGTGCGAAAAAAAGTGTTTCCAGTCAGGCGACAGCCCTTCAAGATTCAAGTATACTCGCACAACTACACCTGCAACAGTGTAGCAAATTCTTCAGGACCTCGTCGGACGTCGCATTTTCTGAAATCAATCAATTTTATTTGTTTCGAAAAAGTAGAATAGGTAGATAAGTAGAGATTGCGGTGTGAACATGATGTGAAGGCGGTGTGAAGGCGGTGTGAAAGCTGTGGCTGCTCCCACGCCCTGAGTGGCGCAGTGGCCTCGCGATGTGCCGGAAGTGCGCGAGCGGCGATTGAGAACTTGCCAAACATACACTTTCTGCGTCCCGGCGCGAGGCTGCACAATGCACAGTTTGTCGTTCAGTCAGTCATGGTAATCTCTAGTCTTTCTTAGAGATTGAGAGGAGTGAGACCTA
>NW_005202302.1:7803-12836 GCF_000372725.1 Emiliania huxleyi CCMP1516 | reverse complement strand
CCCCTCCACGAAGTGGAGGTAGAAGGTGCGGAGCTCCGACTCGGAGATGTCACGCATCAGCTTCCGAGGCCGGAGCGGGCCGTACCCAAAATAGTACACCCCAGAGCCGCCGGCGATGCTCGTGACGAGGCCGCCAGGCCAATGCGGCGCCACCTTGGCGAGCACCATCTTGCGCGCGTGCGACCCAGCGCCACTGTCATCCAGGCTGTGCTCGGCTCGGAAGCGGAGCGTGTCTCGGAGGGCAGCGGCCGCGGCTCGAACGTCAAGCTTGTGGGCGATGAGGAACCGCTCAAAGGCACGCGGCTTCCCACCAAGCGCGCATGTGGAGGGCTCTTCGCCGCTGAGGCCGGTGGCCTCCTGGAGCTGCCGCACGAGCTCGTCCATGGTGGGCGCCATGGCAGAGGCGGCCCCCTAGCACCCCCTACCCTTATAGGGGGACCCCCCAGAGGGCCCCGCAATAGGTAGGTAGGTGGTGGTGGTGGTGGTTGGTGGTGGTGGTGGTTGTGGTGGTTGTTGTTGTTGGTGGTGTGTGTGTGTGGGGGGGGGGGGGGGCGAGAGGAGTGGGAAACCCGCTTCGCTCGCGCGGGAGACGGTGCGTTTAGCCGCGAACGGGGCCATGCCAGACGAGTCGCCTGGAGAGGGGCAGTGCTCACTCTGCACTCTCTGGTCGGCCTGCTGTATCGACCCGTCGTGGCTTCACATCTACCTCGTGCCAGCGGCTCTCCTCGGCACCAGAGCGCTCCATCGAACGCCAGAGCCTGTCCTGGGGCGGGTCCCCACGCCCTTACAATCATACGCATAAAAAAAACCGGACTCAATCGATTGTACTGCGGTGGTGTGAGTGAATGCACCATGAGCAAAAACCTGACTTGGCCTGCGTTCAACGCGACCCGAGGGCATCTCCAGACACACGATATTCTTCATACGAAACCACGAACGACGACACACCACGACACCACCCAGTCGACTCGCATCGGTTGCCTCGACGTGTTCGAAAAAAGAAAAGAACTTCGCGCCAACGATGGCGTCTTACAACGGTCTTGACTGCTGGATGTGCCTTGGCGGGGCGACGCACGCCTGCCCGCGCTGCGACGTCGCATACGGGACCGCCGTCAGAAAACACGCCTCCGTGGCTTGGGTTACACCAATCCTCGCTACCCAACGCGGCCAAAGGATATCCACCTCGAGAACCTCGAGAGGACACACAACGTGTTCGAAAAGAAAAGTTTGTACTATTAACAACGAAGGCGCTCTCAAAAAAGAAAAGAGATTGCCGCCAACGATGGCGTCTCACAACGGTCTAATCTGCTGGATGTGCCTTGGCGAGGCGACGCACGCCTGCCCGCGCTGCGACCCCGCATGCGGGACCGCCGTCTGCCTGACGTGCTTTGAGAAGGCGGCCCGCCAGGCCGACACGAAGCGCAAGCTTGGCCGCCTACGGCACGACGCGCTCGACTGGACCGGCGCGTCGCGAGGAGAGCGGCCGCTGCGGCCGGTCGACATGGCGACGACGCCAGCTTCGCCGTGCCAGCGCTGCACGCGCGAGTGCCTGCAGCCGCAGCTGGTGCTGCTTCCGGCACCCGCGCCGACGCTCGCTGCAGGCCCCGGCGGCCAGCAGGCACCGCCAGTGCCGGTGCCGGTTCCCAAACCACGCCCGCAGATTCTGAGTCGCGCGCGGCTGTCTCTCTCTCACGCTCTTCGCCCTTCGCCTGCCAGGTGCCGGCTGTGGAGGCGGCGGCGGCGACGGCCGCGCCAGCGACACCGGCCGAGGTGCTGCCTGCGGAGGCTGCCTCGCCGCCGGCAGGCGGTGCGGCGGCGCCCTCTGCGGGCAGTGCGTCATGGCTCACGTTCATCGGGACGACCAGCGCGTGGGTTGGCGAGGCCGTGCTCGAGGCAGCGGCGGAGGGCACCCGCCGAGCAAAGCGGCGGCGATGCGAGGGGGGGCAGAGGGAGGGAGGGGGGGAGGAGGAGGAGGAGGCGCCGCGGGGTGTCGGCTCGAGCGGGCGGGCGCGCCTCGGCGGCCCCTCCGCCGACGAGGCGGGCGGCGGTGGCGCGCCGCCGGCCGCGCCGGTCGCGCAGGCCGCCGCGCGCACCATCACCGCCGCGGGCGCCGAGGCTGTCCGGCAGGCGGACCGCGAGGGGCTTACGCTGGCCACGGGCAGCAGCAACAGCGGCTACAAAGGCGTCTGCTACCGCCCGAAGCAGAGCGGCAGCAAGAAGTACAAGCTGACGGTGACGAGTGGTGGCAAACAAGTCCACCTCGGCATGTTCGCCACCGCCGAGCAGGCAGCGCTTTTCTACGCCCGCAAGGAGGCGGGCAGGGACACCTGCGATCTCACCGCGCCGCCGCCGCCTCGCGCACCTACCTCTCCCGCTGGCGCCGAGGCGGTCCGGCAGGCGGAGAGGGAGGGCCTGACTCTGGCCACGAGCAGCAGCAACAACAGCGGCTACAAAGGCGTCGTCTACGAGCCGACGCGGAGTGGCAGCAAGAAGTACAAGCTGCGGGTGACGGGTGGAGGAGGCAAGAGTGTCCACCTCGGCCTCTTCGCCACCGCCGAGCAGGCAGCGCTTTTCTACGCCCGCAAGGAGGCGGGCAGGGACACCTGCGATCCCACCGCGTGAGTGATGGGGTTGATGGGGCTCCCCTAGAAGCTCTCCTCTCCCCCCCCCCCCCCCCTCCCTCTCTCTCTCTCTCTCTGTCTCTCTCTCTCTCCCTCTCTCTCTCTCTCCCCCTCTCTCTCTCCCTCCCTCTCTCTCTCTCTTGGGTAAAAAGGAACAGGTCCCCGCCCTTGCGGTCTTTGTGCAGGGTTCTTTACGCTCACACATGAAGACACGTAACACGAAGCTTCTGTCCGGGAATTTCACCTTTATTTTATATTTTGACGCAACCGAGTTGAGATCGGCACCTCGGCCGATTTTACGTGTTATGTTAAAGGCCTATTTCCAGCTTGGGGAAGTGCGCCGCCCGTGCGTCATTGGGACTCGTGGCGCCTCCCAGGCCCGCCGCAGCGGTCCCGTGGGTACCTGCCGTCCGTACCGGTCCACGGGCCCTGGGCAACCGGTCTCGGTGTTGGCTGTTGCTGTCGGCGGCCGGCAGCCCTCGGGGGTCGAGCGAGTCGCAGGATGTCGCAAAACTTTGCCACACGTGCTCGAGCGTCGAGCTTCCGGCGTTCCCAGTCGCAACTACCTCCGGCGAGGTGGCTGACGTTGTAAATAGTGCTCTTTCGGTGGGCTGTCGTGGGGTGGTGCACGACATGCATTGAGAGGAGCCGAGAGAAGCAGCGGCTGTGGGGCTTCCACGGCTGCCAAAGGGTGGTTCACGACTACTCTGAGCAGGGCTGTGCTTTGGTGGGGTTGTGCTTGAGCATGTGTGAAGTGGGAGTGCGTGCCGGCGGTGTCTGTGGGTGAAACGGGCGTGTATGAGGCCGTAAGAGCCGTGGTATGAGCCAGAGTGGGCTTCATCACCCAAAATAAGGACGGTCTGGGACGGCTCAGACGTGCTACTGATGGGCCTGGGCCAGGAGGGCGACAGAGAAGGCGAGGTGGTGCGCTGGGAGGCTGGAGCGTCCGCGTGTGACCTTGTCGCGATGCAAGTGGCACGAAGCGTTGTTTGCGGCTATTGCTCAAACCTTCGGGAGACAAGGCCTACATATTATGACTGCATCCATGCACTTGGCGCATGAGGGCAGCGGGACGAGACATATCACGGTCGTTGGCGCCGATAATGACCTCCGGAATGCCCTCGCAATCGCCTCGGATGGGGTCCACCGGAGACAATCCCGAGCCCTCTCCGTGGCATCACGAGCCGGTGTGAGCTTGCAGTCCCAAGGTAAGTGCGGTCTGGGACGGCTCAGACGTGCTACTGATGGGCCTGGGCCAGGAGGGCGACAGAGAAGGCGAGGTGGTGCGCTGGGAGGCTGGAGCGTCCGCGTGTGACCTTGTCGCGATGCAAGTGGCACGAAGCGTTGTTTGCGGCTATTGCTCAAACCTTCGGGAGACAAGGCCTACATATTATGACTGCATCCATGCACTTGGCGCATGAGGGCAGCGGGACGAGACATATCACGGTCGTTGGCGCCGATAATGACCTCCGGAATGCCCTCGCAATCGCCTCGGATGGGGTCCACCGGAGACAACAGGGAGACAATCCCGAGCCCTCTCCGTGACATCACGAGCCGGTGTGAGCTTGCAGTCCCAAGGTAAGTGCGGTCTGGGACGGCTCAGACGTGCTACTGATGGGCCTGGGCCAGGAGGGCGACAGAGAAGGCGAGGTGGTGCGCTGGGAGGCTGGAGCGTCCGCGTGTGACCTTGTCGCGATGCATGTGGCACGAAGCGTTGTTTGCGGCTATTGCTCAAACCTTCGGGAGGCAAGGCCTACATATTATGACTGCATCCATGCACTTGGCGCATGAGGGCAGCGGGACGAGACATATCACGGTCGTTGGCGCCGATAATGACCTCCGGAATGCCCTCGCAATCGCCTCGGATGGGGTCCACCGGAGACAATCCCGAGCCCTCTCCGTGGCATCACGAGCCGGTGTGAGCTTGCAGTCCCAAGGTAAGTGCGGTCTGGGACGGCTCAGACGTGCTACTGATGGGCCTGGGCCAGGAGGGCGACAGAGAAGGCGAGGTGGTGCGCTGGGAGGCTGGAGCGTCCGCGTGTGACCTTGTCGCGATGCAAGTGGCACGAAGCGTTGTTTGCGGCTATTGCTCAAACCTTCGGGAGACAAGGCCTACATATTATGACTGCATCCATGCACTTGGCGCATGAGGGCAGCGGGACGAGACATATCACGGTCGTTGGCGCCGATAATGACCTCCGGAATGCCCTCGCAATCGCCTCGGATGGGGTCCACCGGAGACAATCCCGAGCCCTCTCCGTGGCATCACGAGCCGGTGTGAGCTTGCAGTCCCAAAATAAGGACGGTCTGGGACAGCTCAGACGTGCTACTGATGGGCCTGGGCCAGGAGGGCGACAGAGAAGGCGAGGTGGTGCGCTGGGAGGCTGGAGCGTCCGCGTGTGACCTGTCGCG
>NW_005202302.1:2449-7703 GCF_000372725.1 Emiliania huxleyi CCMP1516 | reverse complement strand
GGCGAGGGCATTCAGGGAGGTCCTTAGGGGCGCAGCCGACCTAACTGGTGTCGAGTCTGGCCCATTATGCGCCAAGACAGCAATCCAGTCATAATAAGAACGCCTCGTCTCCTGTAGGTTTCAGCAATAGCGGCAATCAACTCTTGGTGCCCCTTGCATTGCGCTAAGGTCACGTGCGGACGATCCAACCTCGCACCGTATCAGCTGGCTTTCTATGTCGCCCTCCTGGCCCAGCCCCATCAGTAGCACGTCTGAGCCGTCCCAGACCGTCCTTATTTTGGGTGATGAAGCCCACTCTGGCTCATACCACGGCTCTTACGGCCTCATACACGCCCGTTTCACCCACAGACACCGCCCGCACGCACTCGAGAATATTCTTGAGGGAAAAGCCGGCCGGGGCATCTATGTTCTCGAAAATATTCTCGAATATGGAAGTGCGCGGGACCCTCTATTCTCAAAGATATTCGAGAATAACTTGCACAGGCCAAGCGCCAGTCCCGTTCCCAGACCCCAGAGCCCAGTGTCGTGCGAGGGAGTTTGGTTATAAAAATCTTTTGTGAGGACGACGGCTTCCATTAGAATCACGACGCGTCGTGAGCCATTAGAATCACGACGCGTCCCTTACAAGAAGGCTCAATGCACAATGGCTCAAACAACTCAAATGAAGCAAGGCTCCCAGAGGCGACGTGATTTTCACATGCCCGCTCACTCGCCCCCAGGCAGCATGCCCTCACTTCCCCAACGCCCAAGCAGCAGGCTCCAAGCAGCTCGCTACTGACAAACAGCTCGCTACTGACAGTACACAGAGTGTGTGCATGGTGTGCGCGCTCTGGTCGGCAAGTACGACTAGGCGCCACCGCCGCGGCGACGCGATGGGATGGTCCCCTCCCGGATGTACCGGCGGGTCTCCGCCGCGAGATCTGTCGCCTCCGAGCAGAAACGCGCGATCGCCACGTACGGCGCGTGGCAATCCTCAATCGTCTGCAGCTGCTGCGTGCCGCCCTGGCGCCTGGCCATCGTGTCCACGGCGCCCATGAACCCGGACCAGGGCGCCTTGACACGCTCGGCCGTAAACCACCCGACCGCCAAGGCCAAGTTAGCCAAATGAAGTCCGTTGGCCGTGATCGGCATCTCCGCCTGCTCGGCGTACGCGATCGCGTCGGCCACCCGCGACCCGGCCCCCCAGTCTGGAGACCACGTCTTGGTGGACCTGACGACCTCTCCAGCGTGCTCCTCCCGCGGGTCGGTCGGCGTTTGCTTGGCGCGCACGCGGCCCGCCAGCTTGGCGAACAAGCCGGCAAAGGAGAAGACGGGAGCACCTTGCAGCTCGGGCGCAATCCCCGCGGCCCATCGTGCCAGATGGCCGCTGCTCACCTTTTCGCACGGGATCACCGGCACGCCCCGCGCCTCGATGAACCGGAGGATGTCCACCAGGTCCTTTCCGATCCTTGGCCTCGAGCAGAGCGTGCGCCTACAGGCGGATGAGAGAAAATGTGAGAGAACGGGAGGGTGTGTACCGCTCTGCGGTGTGCGAGAGGGAGACGGGCGCCAGAGTGGGTGCGTGCTGCCGGTCGCGAACATGCTCCAAAGCACGTGGGCGAGCATGATGTGCACACGCTGAATAGGCCAGCCGTCCTTCCTCGCCGTTGCAAAGATCTTCTCCTCTACTGATGGGACGAGGGAAAGACGGCAGCGAGTCGTCCCCTCCCCGCTGAGCAAGCGTCGCTTGATTCGCTCCAGGAGGGCGGTCCGTTGCGAGGCAGGCGGCGCGGCGGGAGCCGCGGCCGCCTGCGCGGGAGGCGCGCCCAGCTGGCCGGCGTGCTGCAGTCGCGACGCTGGAGGAGGTGGCGGCATCGATGTGGTGGATTGAATCCGCGCGGAGGGAGCCGCGGCCGCCGGCGACGCGGCGGGAGGCGCGACCGCCGGCGGCATGGCGGGACGCGCCGGCCCCGGTGGAGCGGCGGAAGTCAGCCGCGCGGCAGGACCCGGCCGCATCGCCACGTGAGTCGGGGGCGGAGGGGTGGGCTGCGGCGTGGCTGGGCAAAATAGGTCGAGGATCTCCTGTGGCACCTCGCCATCCTCTCCGACCCGCTGGTAATCGCCTCTGGTCAAGCGCATGGATACGGTTGGTCGTCTCCGAGCGGGAGTAGGCCGAAAAATGCGGCGTGGAGCACAATGAATGGGATGCGAGTTAATGCGCGGTTGGGGGTGCCTGAAAAGGGGAGCTCCCTCTCTCCCCACCCCGAGAACCTCTGCCCAAGCTGATGGTGCCCAGCCTAGGGGGCCTCAGGGGCTGTAGAGCCACACCTAGGAGAGGGGGTAGCTCACACCTTGTGGGCCGCACTGACCCTTCTCCCACGTGCCCTTGCCCGCCCCTCTGACCGCCTCCCGAGAGCCCCGACTTTGAGGGGCTGGTGAGAGCCCCCACCGTTGCGCCCTCACCTCACGCTGACATATCCTTTGGGAATGCCCATGGGCTCTAGGGACCTGCATGACTACCAGACAATGCTAGCCCCCGAGATTTGTGCAGTTGGCTGGGCCTACGCCGAGGGCAAGCTGAGTGACTTTGAGGTGGCGCTTCTGAAGCAGCTGGGCAAGGCATCAAGCGGCGCAATCGGCCGCGAGGGCCACGACAGCCTCGTCACTGCAGTGCTCGGCCTCGTGGCGACAGGCTCCGCGATGGGATGGCGCCAAGCTCCTGCGCGACGAGTGGGTACCCCTAGGGTTCTGAGGGCCGGATTGTTTTAAGACCTTTTAAGAAATGAGGAGGTTTGGGGGCTCAAATTGTTATTTAAGAGATTGCGGGCACGGGGGGTCCCTCTTTTAAGACCGTTTAAGAAAATCGGCCTCAGGCCTCACCAGCACGCGTCGCTGGGTTCCGCGCCGCGGTTTCCTCCAATACTGCCGTTATTAGACACAAACCCGCCACTGAAGACACATCTGTAAGTCCGGTGCACTGGCAGGAGCCATACTCGCATAGGGGACGCGTACCAGCTGACTGTAGCCAGCTTCCCGGCCTCCGGCGTCTACCGGGAGCCTCCCGGACCATCGACCTCGGGAGCTCTCCCGCACCGTTTAAGCGTTTAAGACCGTTCAAGGAATCGGCGGCCCAGCAGCTCTTAAAACCTGCCATGGCAGGTTTTAAGCCGTTTAAGCCGCAGGCGCCCCAGCGCCCACCCTTTTAAGCCTAGGCGCGGGGTACCCTAAGGTCTCCTGACTTACTCGTAAGCCAACCATGTTCGGAGCCTGGATAGGGTGTAGGCCGTTCGGAAGGTGGGTCGGGAGGGAGTCGCCCGCTAGGAATAGTCTTCCCGGACCCCGCCCGCCCGCCCCGCCCTGCCGGCCCGCCCGATAAGATCCCTTCACCTTGATATTGGTGGAGTATAGGTGCGAGGGGCGTGTGGCATGTCTTGCGAGTCTCGCGAGGGGCGCCCACTAACCTCGCTTCGTCGACGCGGCGCTTCGTACACACACACACGCGCCGCAACCGTCGCCGGCGCGCGACACGTTCCCGTCGGCCGGACTGTCCTCGTCGAGTGTGTGTCGCCAGCCAAGGCGGGACGCACTCATGGACGGTGCCAACGGGACGCGGCTCTAAGGGCGACTCCCGCCCGCGGAGGCACGGACTGGCACCCGTGGCGCGGGGCTCGCCTTCGAGAAAAGTCGGGTATGGCTCCGCCCGCAACTCTCTCGCGCTGACACGCGCGCCCCGTCGAGCCTACGGCGGGCGCGCTGCGATCGCACGCCTACCCAAGTCATAGTGCCACGGCATGCGACCTAGAATCAGCACACGCACTTCTGCTCGCGAACACTCATCCAATGAACTAGCGTCAACCATGAGTGCGAGATAGGGCTAGCGGCTGGCCGCTAGCCTGTGAGGAGGGCGTCCATGGACACCTCACACGACCCCACACACGGTCCGTGCCTTGCGCGCTTGCGGCCGGCGAGATTGCTAGAGAGCTAGAGGAAGAGCAGTCTGCTCTAGCCTGACACATTACCCCCTGTCGTGCTGGAGGGGGCGACAGGGAGACTGGCCAGCGCTGTCGGCGGGCGAGTTTGCGGCGCACGCGCTGCGCGTAGGCGGCGCGTGGGCGGGTGCCCCGCCCGGCCGTCGGTGAGCACCAGACGCGAGGGTTGGTCGGCTCTATCTCGCTGTATATAGTCGCGATCTGCCGGCGTGCGTATGAGCTCACTAGCTAGAGCTCACACTGGAGGCCGTCATCGCATTCGCCTTCCTGGGACCCAGCGCTGGCTGTGGTTGCTGTCTTCTCGACAGTCTGTGCGTGTTGCAGGTGTATTCTATTTTTGCTGGCCCGTACGTCATGCTGAAATTCTGCAAAAACCTGGCCGGCCCCTGCGGTGCCCCTACCTACCTACCTACCTACCTACCCTACTTATGGGAAACTAAAAAAGAAATCACGGGATGGGTCAAGGTGGGGTACTATACCAACTAAAGTGATGGCTGGTACTCTCCTGCAACCACAGTCCTTCCGGTGACATGGCAGGCCACTATCAAGCCCTACAAGCACCAGATCACCCACTTGGGGAGGGTTGACGTCGTGATTTTCGCCGAAAATTTCTTTTTTTGAAAATTCCGGCGTGAAGAGAGGGAAAAACCCGAGGGGAGGGCCCAGACCTACCCTTCCTACCCCGGCATGACGTACGGGCCAGAAAAAAGAATACAGACCTGGCGGCAGGCAGTGAAAAAAGAAGAAAATGCACTTGCCAAGCCATGCAGGGACAGATAGTGTTTGTGCATGAACAGCGTTCTGTCCTTGTGCGTCTTGGGTCCGGAGTTGTTGCGTATGAACAGCGTTGGATGGACACAGAGGCGACTCCGTCGATCGAACAGAGATGGAAGCGGAACCTCTCGACCTCCTCGCCTCGCTGATCACCGATCGAGAAAACGGGTCGGAGTCAGCGGACGGCAACATCGCGCAGGTGACTGAGATCCTAGCAGCTCTCTCCACGGCCGAACCGGCCGCTCTTGCGCGCCGCGGCTTCTCAGCAAACCAGTTGGGCCATGCGGTGACGGTGTTCGAGAATCGTCTGCTCGCGATCAGCGAGGGAGTGGTGGCTGGGGAGGACTCGCCAGACAGCGGGTTGACCACCGACGCGCTGACGCTCGTTTCGGCTGCGCGGTACATCGCGTCGTCGGTGCCGCCTCCGGCTTCACCACGACTCTCTGTGCCAAGATCCGGTGCTCTGTCCGCCGGTGGACCGGGTCTCGCCACGCCCCTCCGACCTACGGGTA
>NW_005202302.1:0-2158 GCF_000372725.1 Emiliania huxleyi CCMP1516 | reverse complement strand
GGGGGAGAAAGGAGGTGGTGGAGCTGAGGTGCATCTATCAACATAGGTGTGCAGGAAAGGAGGAGAGGAATTAGTGGGGTAGGACGTAGGGGCAAGATGATTGTGGTTATTTGAGGGACAGAATGAGGGTAAAGTACTTGGTTGGGGGAAAATAATGTGGGGGGGGGGGGGGGCTCCATAACTGTTGCGGTGGAGTATGTTCGTACGCATTCATAAGAGGTTTATAATGAAGTATATGACGTGTGAAGTCCGCCGCAAAGTGTCGGTACTTCGGAGATTTGTTCCTGCGACCCGGTGAGCGGTGTGATTGGGATTTGGGTGTATCAGTCGCCTTGTGCCACCGTTGCAATATCCGCGGCCGGATATGCAACGGTTTGGGTACTGGCGGATAGCAGGTGAACGCTAAGGTGGGTTTCGAACCAGTGACAACGCCCGTCTGGGTTTTTTGCGCCGAGTCGAACTGCGGCCTGCGGCCTGCGGGATGGATATGGCATATGCAAACGACTGATACATCGTCGCAGTTCCTGCAGTTCCGGGTGTGTTTTTCGATTGACGATGGTAAACAATGAGCAATAGCGAATAGGGGCGCCCAGGGGCGGCGCCCTCCCCCGCGCTCAAAAAACACTCCGCCGCCCCGACCGAACGCCCCCAGAAAACAACATACTAGCCCCTCCACAAGCGTCACGATTTACGAGAGTACTCAAAACCCGCGAGGACCTCGGCCGCGCTCACCGTCTCGACCGCGGCCTCGACCGGCGGAGGGGGGAGCTCGACCCGTCGTTCCGTGACCTCCCGCGCCAGCCGCTCGCCAGCCGCTCCCTGATGCGCCGCCCGTCGGTCGACGCCCTCGCCCCTGCGCTCCACCAACGACGCCGTCGCTGTCCTCGCCGATGTGACCGTGATCCGAGGCCGCCCATGTATCCGCCATTGATACAAATATATGCCGTCCAACACCAAAGTCGTTCCCCTCTCCAACACCAAAGTCGTTCCCCCCCATCCCCCGGACACGTCCCTCCCTGTCCTCTCGACTGCTTCCACACTTTACATACATAAACTCCCGGAGCGCCCGGCCGCGCCGGCAGCAGGCGCCAAGGGCCTCACTCTAGTACCTCTTGAAATACCGCAAAGCAAGGAGCCAGAGGGAGGCACGAGAAATCTGGGGAGACACATATGATGATTTCTTCCTGCCGCCTGCGGGTCGGTCGGTCGGTCCTAGGATTCGAGGTTTTTAGGGGGTAGGGTATGGTAGGGTCAGGGCCCTGGCACCGCGACCATACCCCCCCCCCACCCGCACACACGCATGCTCCACGCACGCGCAGCAAGCGAGACCGAGAGGCCGTGGAAAACGCTTAAAATGGCACAGATTTACGATTTTCCGCGCGCTGCGCGCGCCGAGCACGGCCACGGCGCCAAAGAAGTGCTTGCCGGAGTCCGTTTTCAGTGGACGGACCCGAAAAAATTTCTTCGCCCGCGCTGGCGCGCGGGCGGTCCGTCAGTCTCATCTGCCGCAGATTTCTCGTGCCTCCCTCTGAAGGAGCCCGAACAAAAGTTCATGGCGGCACGGCGTGGAGGACCGGGCCGCTGGGACGACGACGACGACGATTACGCGCCGGTGTACAAAGGGAACCGGAACTACGACTCCGTCGGCGCCAAGGTTGGCGAGGCCTTCTCCGACCTAGCCGTCAGCGTGCGCAAGGTGGCGGACCGGGTTCTCGACGACGGGGGGTGCGAAGCCTGGAGCGGAGTGAAGTAGCACTGATGCCGCGTCTGCTGGCCGTCTCGTCCCCGTCCGACCGCGGCAGCCTCGCACTCTCCCACGCAGCGCCGCGCGCTCGCAGGACGAACCGCGGCGGGCGCTTTGACGAGCGGCGAGGCTCCGGAAGCAGCAACAACGCCTGGGGCCGCGCGCGCCGCGCCTTCTCGATGGGCGATGACAGCCCACCGCGCAGCCAGAGCTCGCTGCCCGAGAACTGCTTTTGCGACATGCGCGGCTTTGCCTGCCCGCGCCACCGAGGCGAGCAGAGGGTGAGAGAGGGAGACGGGCGCGGAGCTGAGGCCGGCGGCAGGGAGAGGCGGCGAGAGGGAAGGCCAGGCGAGAGGCGGCTGCTGTGGCCCCACCCTCGCGTGCGCCTGCCACTCGCAGGGCGCGAGAAGTGGA
>NW_005202303.1:457139-460350 GCF_000372725.1 Emiliania huxleyi CCMP1516 | reverse complement strand
GGGCCCCGGGCGTGGGAGGTCGGGAGGGTGAGAGGAGGGGTGTGGGTGGAGATTCGGCAGCGGGGTGCGCCACGGCGGTGCGGCTCGCGCTGAAGCGCGGGTCGCCCTTCTCCACCCGTACCTGACGGTGGGCAATCCAAGGCCAATGGTGAGCAGCCGCCGGCCCCGCGCAGCCGCTGGAGCTGTGGATGGCGGCGGGCTGAGGCACCGAGCCCTGCTGCAACCGGTAGACGAACTCATGCGCCTCTCCGTCCTGCATGATCTGTGGGGACGTCGCGTGGTGCACGCGCGGCGGTGAGAAGCAGCAGCAGTTGGTCCGGAGGTGGCTCGGGAGGCGCGCGCCACTGCATCCTTGGCATACGAGACCGGCTCGCTGCCCGCGAGCTGGAAGAGCTTTTCCCAGCCCTCGCTGGTCAACGGGGGCATGGCCAGACGACGTCAAATAGGCACCGCGAGCAGGATCGGCGGGGCAAATTTGCGCTCCTGCTGTGTTGCAGGCTTAGGCGATGGAAGCCGTCGTCCTCCTGCTAGCCGACGAGAAAGGAAGAATTCAGTGCCGGTTTTTCTTCTTTCTTACAAATTCCATGTGCCCTGAGTTTCTAACAACACTAAGACTCAACACTAACACAAGTAAAAGAAAACGAGTTGGACGGCCGATCCCGATTCCCCGCCCGTTATTCGCGGCGCGGGCCCCCCGCCCGTGGCCGTGCGCGCGCGGGCCTCCGAAGTGTAGAGGCAAGAGGGGTTACACCAATCAGTTTAAAGAAGCAAGCGAGAGCACCACTCCTCTCTATGCACGTAGCACGGTCGCGGGCTAATAAAAAAGACACGTGTAGCACTGCACTGGCGTAGGCAGGGCCGGCGCGCCTTGTTCAGAGGCGCACGAGCCCACCTCGCCCCCATCGCCGCGTCGCCTCCCGCGGCTGACAGCAAAGCGGCGGCACGCGGCGGGGAGCGGCATGTGTGGCGGGGGAGATGCGGCAGGGTCCAGGCGGCGGTAGGTTTGGCCGCCTCCTCTTGCCGCCCTCTCTACAGCTCGCGGCGCATCGCCTTGGGCAGCACCTCCGCCTACGACGTCGCACCGCGCAGAGTCATGCGAGAGAGAGAGAGAGGCCTTCCCCTGAGAGGCTGGCACTCGCCTGGAAAGTCTTGAGCGAGTCGAGGGCAGTGGCGTACCTGTTCACGCCTCGGAGGTGTGAAGATGCGCCGCTCACGGCTGCCGCGCGGGGAGAGGAGCAGCGCACGCGAAGGCGGCGCCCGCCTTGACCTCGTCCAAATCCTTTGGGGCAGCCTCCCGCATCGCGGCGACGGCCGAGGAGCAGGCGGCGAGCAGGCCGGGCAGCGCGGGCGTGGCGAGGGCGTACGCCTGCAGGGGAGGAGACAGATGTGCGGCTGAGGTGGCGCTTGAGGGTGTGGTCTGGGATGGGAGAGCGGAGGGCCTGCGTCGCTGCGAGGTAGAGGATGTACAGCTCTCCCAGGTGGAAGAGCGAGCCGATCTGCCTCACGCCGAACAGGTACCCGACGCCTCCGAGCAGCCGGAAGAGCACCACCCAAGCGCCTAGAGGACCACCGGAGGCTTCCGAAAAGGTGCTGAGCAGCGTGACGCGGCCGCCGCCGCCGCCGCGCCGGCGAGCGCGACGTGCAGCGTCACTTCGGGAAAGAGACCGGTGACGAGGAACAGCGCCATGAAGACGGAGGTGAACTCGACGTTGTTCTGGTGCGCCCGCTGCGCGCGCATGTAGTTCTCCACCTGGTACGGCGCCAGCTTCAGCTCCTTGATCTGCCCGTCGCGCGGGTAGAGCGTCGGCGCCTTGATCCCGGTGCTGATTCGCTGCTTCACGACGGGGAGCACGAGCACAATCTGCTGCAGCAGGAACATGGCGACGCCGACGAGGACGACGAGGCCGTACTCGGGCGTGACCGCGAGCGGCACCTACGTGTGCACACATACATGTACGGCTGGTGGAGAGCGCGGTCGTCCAGTCCGGTGTGTGGCGGGGATGCGGCTTCACCACGCTGGAAGCCTCCGCCATAATGTCTCGAGCCGGTTGTTCACAGCCTCTTCTATACGACATAAATAAATAAATAAAACGGGCAAACTCTGAGACGAGATGGGATTTAGGGACATGTGTCCCCGCCCTGCACGATCTTGGTGTGAGGGATCTTCAATCCGTGTCCCCTCACCCCTCCTCACAACCCGACACGGAAGAGCGGCAAGACCAAGAGTTGGGGCTGCGGCTACGGCTGCGGCTATGAGAGGGGCCGGGGTCGCGGGAGAGCCGCTGCGCCGCGTGGACGCGCCTACACCGCTCTTGCTCCGCTCGCCACCTCTCGCAAAGGTCCAAAGCCATAGCCACCACCTCCTCCGGTAAGTTCTTTCGCCGTATCTCGCCGTCCCTCCACGCCTGGAAGAGCTCGTCGTCATAGCCGTATTGCATCACAGCCTGCTGAACTGCGTCGTGTACGACCCCTGCCGTCCTATCCTGCGCCTCAGCGTCGGAAAAGTCCAATTTCATTAACGCCGCAAGAGGAGGGAATTTGGCTGCCCCCATATCAAAAACTTGACTCGTCTCCTTAGATACATACATATCTTTTACCATCTCAGCCGCTCCTTGAGCCTCGACCCGCCGCTGGGCCGAGCCTCCTCCGCCGCCTCGCGCGCCTCCAGGGCGGAGAGTGTGCTGGCCAGCTTTGGCCGCCCCGCCGCCCCGCCCGCCGCACGAGCGCCGCGCCCGCCGCCGTTGCCGCCGCCGCCGCGCGGGAGGCGCGGCTGGACCGGCGCGAAACCTCCCTCCCGGCCCCCGGCGGCTCGCGCCGCGGCGCCGCCCGCCCCCTCCTCGCTCGAGGACGCGTCGTCGACCAGCCCAGTGTCGTGCGGGTCGCAGCGCGGCCTCTTCCGCGCGCCGCGGGCCTCCTCCGCCTGCTCACACCAGCGCCGCTGTGAGCCGCCTCTCCTCACAGCTGTGAAGCGTGCGGCCTCCACCGCCTCGTCCCGCACGCGCGAGGCCGGGCACCTGCGTTGGACATGCCGGGACGCGTCCTGGACATGTCTCCACTCGCGCGCGCGCGGGGAGCGAGGCACCAGCCCGCAGACGCAGACACAGACGCGAGAGACGCCATCGCCACCGCGCCGGCCGCACGCGCCACCGCCTCCGGCCGGCTGGCAGCGTCGCAGCACCGCCGCCGCGCGGGAGGCGCGGCTGGACCGGCG
>NW_005202303.1:432476-455851 GCF_000372725.1 Emiliania huxleyi CCMP1516 | reverse complement strand
GCCGCGTGGAGCAACAGAGGTTATCACAGCCACCGGCGCGAACAAGCTCAAGGCGCAAAAGAATTTATCGCTGTATTTGTATTCCGCTCCTCACCCAAGCACCCCCATGCTCAGCACGTAGCCGAGTGTGGCGACGAGTAGCCCGGCGAGCGCGGTGGCGGGGATGCCCATGGCGAGGAAGTGGGCGGCGGATAGGTAGGCGTTGCCGAGGTCGTCCTCCGCGGTGAGCGAGTTGAGGTTGGGGAAGGAGGAGACGGGCAGCGCCATCGCGGCCGAGCAGGCGAGCGCGCAGCAAAAGACGAGCGGTGCGGGCTGGCCTGCATGCACGCCGATGGTGGCAACGAGGGGCAAGACAATGATGGCGGCGACGGTATGCGAGACGAAGTTGCCGACAAGGAGGATGCCGCCGACGAGGATGTTGGTGAGCAGGTAGTGGGGCGTGTCCGTGCCGAGCACGTGGAAGGCGTGGTCCGCGATGAGCTGCAGCAAGCCCGACTCCTGGCTGGGCGCGTCCGGGGCAGGTTAGCGGGTGTTGCGAGGTGGGGTTCGGGTATCAGCTGCGGCTCCTGCACGGCGAGGCCGAGCGCGTTGCCGCCCGCGATCAGCGTGAGCAGGTGCCACGGCATTGAGTTGTAATCGTCCTACACAGCAGTCGCGACATGCTGGTTCTCAGTTGATCGCGTCACGCCACGGCGGCGAGCTCGACGAAGCCTTGTCGAGGAAGCCCGAGCCAAAGGCAAAGGCGACGAGGGCGACACCGACGATGGCGGGGTCCCCAAACGTGGCCTTGAGAGGTGGGGCGGAGAGGAAGGCCCAGAGGGTGACCGCCACCGCGACTGCGGCGAGGGCGAGCTTCTTCTTCCGCGTGAGCGGCGCCTCGGAGAAGACGACCTTGGGCAGCGCGGCGCAGTCGTCGGGCCGCACGAGGAGGAGGAGCATCAGCCAGATGCCCGCCGTCCCAAAGATCGCAATCGGCCCTGCGACCAGCATCCACTGCAAAAAAGAGACGTCGATGCCGACAAACTGCTGCAGCGAGACGAGCGCGATCGCGTTCTGCGGCGAAGCGATCGGCGTGATCATTCCGCCAAGGTTGCAGGAGAAGGCGAGGCCGAGCAGCAGAGCGCGCGAGAAGCGCGAGTCGGAGGGCAACTCCTACGCCCAACATCCCGAAATCAGCCAAAGCCAGCCAGGTCAGCTAAAGGCGAGGATGGTGGCTCCTGCAGCAGCGGCTGCACGACGGCGAGCAGGAGTACGGGCGCGGTGACATTGGAGATGCCGGCCGAGAGGAGGAGGCCTGGTGTGATGATGAGATGATTATCCCTAGACCAGGCGGATGCGGAACGAGGCCGAGGGCGGAGTGTAGAGTTAGCCTCATCCCGATCTGGTTCACTCACCGAGCATCATCACGGCGAGGATGAATAGCCGCGGCTGCTCGCCCAGCCTTTGCTGCAGCGCTGCGGCGAGACGCAGCTCAAGCTGGCAGCGCGCAACAACCCGCGCGGCGACCAGGCCCGAGAGGACGAGGAGGATCACGGCCTACCAGCAGTCGGGCAATCGACGCCCCCCGTGAGCAGTGGTCGCTGGGAGGAGAAGGGGAGGATTGCGCGCGTTGAACATCGCGTTGAGCACGCGCTTGGCGATCAGTGCGGGCGTCTCGAGCTCGCCGTTGACCATCTTGGGCGGCATGGCGCCCCACGTGACGACGAGGACGGGCACGAGCAACGCGGTCGCGAAGAAGGGGATCGCCTTGCAGAGACGTTGGGTTCGTCGTGGTTGTTCGCGGGTGGAGTCGGAGTTGGGCGAGGATTGGGAGCGGGTTGGGTCGGGAGGGGGAGGGTGTCACCTCAGAGAGCCAGAGGCCGACTATCGCAAGCAGAACGCCGAGGCATCGCTGCGGCTCGGGTTTGTCATGGAAGGCCTCGAGCGGGAAGAAGGCGACGACGAGGCCGACGCCGAGCGAGCCAAAGAGGGGGACGAGCTTGTAGGTGTGGTGACCGACCGTACCGCTCGCGTGTTTGAGCGAATCTTTCGCCATCTGACGCAGCTGTGGCACTCTGTCGGGCAATAAGTTCTCGATTTCCTTCACCTGCGAAGCAAGTCCAACCCGTCATCAAGAGCCTTGGCCCCATTCACGAATCAACTCTCCGTCCTCCATACCATGTCGTCGACACGGGCCTGGCACGCGGTGAAGGGCTCCGCCTTGATCCGCTTCATCACAAGCGGCAGCTGCTTCGTCGTTCCAGGTGGCATCGACTTGTCGTACTTCTTCACGATTTTTCGCACGGCGGTCGTGTTGAGCGAGAGGAAGGAGCGGAGCTTGCCGAGCCGGCAGTAGAGCGCGGCAACTTCGTCAAAGGAGAGGACTCCCATGGACGCCCGGTGGCCGACGGCCACGTCCGGCATCGACCTGCGCTGTTCGCCTGCGGTCGCGAGAGCGACGCTCTTCTCAAGTGAAGCGGTCTCGGGCTCGGCGAGCTCGTTCATCCGCTTCAGGTCCTCGTTGAGGTAGGCGAAGAATATTGACTCGACCTCAGCGTACGGACCCGGCAGCAGTGGCGCGCCGAGATCGTCCGACGAGCGGAAGTTACTCGTCATTGACTCCATCGGCGAGAAGGAGCCGGAGGACTGCGCATTTGGGAGCCGCTCAAGCAGCCGCTTGAGGCGCTCGTAGCCGAGGTACGACTCGCGCCATTCTGGGATGGCGCGGAGGAGGAGGACACGGCCATACTGGACCATTGAGATAGCGTGTGCACTTGTTGAGATAGGTGCCCTGGTGAGTGTGTGTGTGTGTGTGTGTGCGCCCTGGGTCTGCGGTCGCGGGGGACGCGCGAATAATGCTAATGTTTGACTTGCAATTAACAAGAAGATATACCGCTGTACGTCGTCTGAAAAATCGCAGAAAATTCCTCGACGTCCCGGAATGAAACTGGGGGGAAATGCGCGAATTCCCTCTACAAACATTAGTACGGCGCGCGTCCCCGAGCGGTGTATGTCGTCGCATTGCTCCCCGCGGTCCTACCCTCGCACGCTTGAGGGCATCCTGCGGCGCGAGGAACGCCATCACTTTGCAGAGCGCTTCTTCCGTCAGGCACGCGAGACATTCCTCGGGCACCACTGCACTCCGTGCAGCTCGCCACTGCCACCACCGCCTCCTGCAGGTTGCTCCGCGCTACGTGTACGGCGTGAACAAGTATTACTTCCTGCTTGGAGACCTCGTTCGCCGCGGCCTAGGCCACGAGCTGACGGCAGCTCAATGTCCCAGATTAGAGGTGAGACCGCCGTTGCAATGCTGACGCCACGCATACCAACGCAGGTGCGCGCCCTCGCGCGAGTGCAGTCGCGGATTTCGGCCGAGTTCGGCGGCCGGTTCATCATCGTGAGCGACTTCTACTCGTGGCGCACGCAAGGGGTGGTGCCTTTCCAGCGGTGGCACCAGGACGGGGCCTTTTGGACGACAGAGAGCTGCGGCTCGGGCTTCAACCTGTGGCTGGTCCTAGCGTCAGGCGGCGGCCACAACCACTCCTTCGACGTCATCCGCAACGACGGCGCCAACCGCCTGTGGTACCAGCGCCTGCACCGCCACCTGGCTCGAGGCTTAGGCGGCGGCAACCTAAGCGCGGTTCTCCAGCTGCCCAAGAGGATCGCCGCTCTGGGGCCAGGCGCGGCGGGCGGCGCCGCCGGCTCTTCGCTGACTACGGCGGGCACAAGGGAGCCCGAGGTCTCGAACTTGCCGCTCGAGGCGGGCGAGGCGCTCGTGCTGCGGCAGGAGGAGGTGCACCGAAGCGACCAGCGCGACCTGCCGCGCCAGCAGTGGCGGCTCGCTCTCGGCTTCAAGGTTATGGAGCGCGGGCCAATCGCCCGCCGCCTCCTTGGCGCCGGCGACCCCTTCCGCCGCGCGCAGAAGCGGTGAAGCGTGTGCATCCTGTCGCTCTGTGGGCCTCGAGAGGTGCGTGCTCATGGATTGTGGACATGCGTGTAGGTGGCGCTGCGTCCTCTCGAACGACGAGCTCCCGGACTTGTACGGCCTAGCGAGGGCGGGCGCATGCAGCGACGAGCTTCGGGAGCTGGACCGAGACGGCTGGCTGGACATGGGGGCGGGATGGTTCGCAAAGGGCGACAGTAGGCACGTGAAGGCGGGGATTCGGGTCATGGCGGATGGTTCGGGAGGCTCTGCCAGAGGAACAGGTCTCTAGGGGCCGCTTGAGCGGCAGTCTTAACTACGGCCGACGTACTCTCTTCTCTCACGCCCTGTATCTTCACGATCTGCGTGTGTGTAGACACACAGTTCAGTCTAGGTTCCCGCGGTGTCATGCAAAAAAATGATGCACAAGACGGTGTACACCCGGACACCCGCATCCCCCGCTCCTCCTCATGAATATCCCACCTCGCAACTGATCTCGTTCGCGCGCCGCATCTTGAATTCAATGCGCGCACACGGGGCCCAGCAAACCAGCAATCAGCATCATCGCACGAGCCACTGCGGCTGATGAGGCGCTCGTGGGAATGGAATGCGCGTCGCAGAGGCTACCCTCACCGCCTCTGCCATCATCGCATCGTTGTCAGGGTAGTATCCCAGACCCAGATGGCCGATACGGTACACGTAGCCGGGCTGCTGCCCTCGGAAGTGCGATGACGGCTGAAACGGCAGTCCCGCCCCACCATCGCAGGATGGGACAGGAATTTCGGTTTGGGCGTCGTACGCTTCTGCTGCTGCCACTGTGGCTACCAACGCCGCCTCCTTGTCCGCTTCTGCTTCCGCGCGAGCCGCCGCCACCGCCGCCGCTTGGTCCGCCTTTGCCGTCGCACGCACTGCCGCCAACGCTGCCGCCTGGTCCGTTTCTGCTTCCACGCGAGCCGCCGCCACCGCCGCCGCCACCGCCGCCGCCACCGCCGCCCTGTTGCTCCTCTCTGCTGCCGCCCGCGCCACCATTGCAGCGGCCTTGTCCGCTTCTGCCGCCGTCAACGCCGCTGCCAGCACCGCCTCATCTGCCTCTGCTGCCACCCGCACCGCTGCCACCGCCGCCGCCTTTTTCACCTCGGCGAATCGAAGCGCGCCGCGGTTCAGGCTCTCCTCATGCAGGCGCCGTGCGATGAGACGCGACTTGGTCACCGCAGGCGCGTCGAGCACCTGCGCCTTGTACGCTCGGAAGGCCGCCTGCACCCGTGCAGCCGACCTCTCGCGCAGCAGCCACGCCCGCTCGAGGACGGCGGCGCGGCGGCGCGCAGAGGCGGAAAGCTTGATGGCCGCTCCCCGCGCTGCAACGAGTTGCCGCGTTGCGAGCCACTTGCGCATGGCGGCCTGAATGTCCGTCGCCATGAGCCGCTCGGTCTTGTAGCGCGACGCCACGGCCTGGCCTCGCCACATGGCCTGGACGTGGATGCAGCTCTGCAGGAAGTTTGCGCTGGCGCGGAGCGTAGGCGCCTCGCCGCCCTTCGCCACGGTGGTCGCCTCGGCCGTAGCCAGCTGCAGGTCCATGCGCACCTTCTCGAGTGCGTGTGCGCGCTGCTGGGCTGCCATCATAGCCTCCATTTGCTTGGGGCGCTCGGCCATCTGCCGCTGCTGCTGCATGAGCAGCGAGACGTCAACCGAGGTTGGCTCTGCCGTGTATTGCGGCGAGAGTGAGGCGGGGGGCTCTGAGGAGGTGCTCGTCCCAGCCCAGGCGTGCCCGACCGCGGTCCACGACGAGCTGAGGCCGTCGCCGACGGAGCTGTGGGGATTGCCTGCGGCCTCGGCCGCATACTCGTGCGCACCCATTGCTGGCTCAGTTGCGGGGAGTGTTGCGGGAGTGTGCAGGAGCCACGAGGACGCTCGAGTTTTGGCAGGACTTCTAGCCGGCGCCGAGTTTGGATCTTATTACAGATTTACCACAATTTACTCCCTCCCATAAGTTAGCTCTTCGCGGATTTCTGTTTGGGTGTACGTACTTTTAGCTTACTCTGAGACGTACTTTTAGCTTACTGGGAGAAAAGGGAGAGGGGTTTCTGAGTGTATGTTGTTTGATGAGTAGTACAAAGGTACACTAGTTTTCCGCACAACACTTGCACGGGATCGCGGCGAAATTCTTTTCCGTTGTTGTAAAAGTCTTCCCCCTGCCTGGTCTATACAGTACAGAGAGAGAGATGTTTTGTTGTTTTCTATACATAAATAAAATGGACATCCCAAGAAAGAAAGAAGCTAAGGGAGGGACATCCCAAGAAAGAAATAAAGAAAGAAAGCCGACATTGCAAGGGAGGGATGGGAGGACGGCACGCCGCCACCACACAGGGATTTTAAGGAGAGGAGTGGGTGCATGTCATGTCATTAAGTCCAAGGTCAACGGGATGGCAGGTAAAGAAAGAAAGAATTCTTAAAATACAAGCAGCACACTGGCACGACAAGGGCGCGGACTGGCGCAAACTGGGGGCATGCCTGTAACCATGTTCCCGTCCTCGTCAGACCCAGACGAGGCCGGCATCGATTACTGCCGCCAGTACGTCGCTGCCCAGCTCGCTGCCGGGGCCTCTCCACAACAAATCCTCTCATCGTTTGGCGTCGAAGCTGCTGAGGCTGCGACAATCGGAGACGCTGCTGAGGCTGCCGAGGGCCAGGCCGGCGAAGCGCTGGTGCGTCGTGTGCTCGCGCAGGTCCGTGCGGTTCAGGACGAGGCGCTGCCGCGCGCGCTCATGGCTGCCGTGCACGCCGGTCAAACCGCCGAGGCGCTGGCGCTGATGGAGGCGGGCGCTCCGTGGGACGCCATCGACTCGTTCGGCCACTCCGCGGGAGCGATTGCCCTGAGGGACGGGAACACAGCGCTGCTCGACGCGCTCCTCGAGGCGGGCAGCAGCAGCGTCCTCTGGGAGGTCGACCGCGCCTCGCGAAGCGAAGCCGTCACCGCTGCCACCGACAGCGGGACAGCCGCCGACCGTGACGATGCTGCTGCTACCGCCGGGCCTGCCGAGGCTGCTCACGAGGCGTGCTTCGGCCACTCGCTCCACTCGGACTTCCTCCAGCAGCGCCTCCGCTTCGAGGAGGGCCGGCTGATGGACGAGCTCGACAGACCGGTGAGAGATGTGGCCGAGATGCGGCCGAGATGCGGCCGAGATGCGGCCGAGATGTGGCCGAGATGCGGCCGAGATGCGGCCGAGATGTGGCCGAGATGTGGCCGAGATGTGGCCGAGATGTGGCCGAGATGTGGCCGAGATGTGGCCGAGATGTGGCCGAGATGTGGCCGAGATGTGGCCGAGATGCGGCCGAGATGCGGCCGAGATGTGGCCGAGATGTGGCCGAGATGCGGCCGAGATGCGGCCGAGATGTGGCCGAGATGTGGCCGAGATGTGGCCGAGATGTGGCCGAGATGTGGCCGAGATGTGGCCGAGATGTGGCCGAGATGTGGCCGAGATGTGGCCGAGATGTGGCCTGGACACGAGACTCTGATGGGCGAGCTTGACGGGCCGGGGAGGGAGAGAGGGATAGCGGGCTGCTACCCCCATTGAGATTCGTCGAGCTGCGTGCAGGTGATGATGGCGTGGGAGGCGCCGCTCATGGAGGCGCACGCGGCCGCCCTCTGCCCGGAGGAGGGCGGGGCGCGCGTGCTCAACCTCGGGTTCGGGCTCGGGCTCGTGGACACGGCGCTGCAGCGGCGCCGCCCCGCCTCGCACACCATCGTCGAGCCGCACGCCGACGTGCTGCTCGCGATGCGGCGAGGCGGCTGGCTCGAGCGGGCGGGCGTCACTGTCCTGCAGGGCACGTGGCAGGGCGTGCTGCCGCCGCTGTGCGACGAGGCGGCGCACACCCTCGCGGCGCCGTGCGGAGAGGCAACTGTCCAAGCGGCGTGCGGTGTGAGCAGGCGGACCCGCCCTTCGACGCGATCTTCTTTGACACCTTCGCCGAGGGCGGCGCATGTAGCCGCGCCCTCGCCCGCACCGGCAGAGGCGTGAGGCGGAGAGCTGTCAGCAGGAGCCGACGAGCTCTTCCGCTTCCACGAGCTGCTGCCCGGCCTGCTCCGGCCCGGAGGAGTCTACTCGTACTTCAACGGCGCCGCCTCCCACCCTACCGCACACCCCCTCACCGCACCCCTCCCTTGACGCTTGCCCCGCCGTGGACGCAGGCATCGCCTCGCACGACGCCTTCCTGCACCGCGTCTACTGCGAGGCCGCACGACGCCACCTGCACTCGCTCGGCCTGACCGCCACCTTCGAGCCCGTCCGGGTGTCGGTGGCGCCGGGCACGTGGGAGGGCGCAGAGGCAGGCCGTAACTGGTGGGCCCTCGAGCACTACTCCCTGCCGGTGTGCGTGAGGCGGCGGAGGGAGGAGGGGGAGGCCGACGGCTGAGCCAATGTGTGCGTAGGTTTTTGAGAACAGAGATGGCTTGTCAAAGAGATAAATATGATCAAAACAAAAGACGTAAAAGAAGCGCGGGCGACAGTTCTCAGTTGATCGCGAGCGCGCACGATCGTACCCCCGTCAGCCGTGTCACACACACGCGCTCACACATACACAGACACAAATGTCCCGCCGCGGGCGCTCTGCGGGCACGCTCTGCTCTATATCCACGAACGGCCACCTCACCCCTTCCTCAGGTAGTCCCCTCGGACGGTCCTCTCGAAGCCGGTGGGCGGCGGCTGCGCCTCGCACCGGCCGTGGCACCGCCCCTGCAGCATGTCGTGCGGCAGGTAGCGCTGGTCGGGCGGGATGGCGCCGCGCCGAGGGGTCGGCTTCGGCCGCTTGGGGAAGCCGGTGAACTCGGTGCCAACCTCGTACTTGCGTCGCAGCTGGCGCAGCGTTGTCACCTCTGGGCAGTGCCGCTTCATGAACCGCCAGGTGCGCTGGTTCCAGAACCAGCACTTGTGGCACGCCATCGGGACAAAGGAGCGCTCGGGGCACTGCTGCGGCGACGGCAGCGGCGTCGGCTGCCACTTTCGCTTCGTCGTGTGCGGCTGGTACTTTGGGCCGGTGTAGAAGTTGGCGGTGCAGCCGGAGGGGAGGGGTGGGTACCCTTGCGGCGCCTCGCCAGGCAGCACGTCCATGTGCAGGTCGTACTCGACGCCGAACTCGACCGCCTCGAAGCGCGACGGCCGGCGGACAGTGATGCCGGCGTCGCCACACCTCGCCTCGATCCGCTTCCACATGGTGCCGAGCTGCTGGTCCTCGAACTTGCCGGCGGCGGGGGTGATGCAAGCGGGCGTGTTGGACATCCGGATCGAGAGGGCGCGGTCGCGCAGCGAGAAGCCGCCGCAGCCGACGGACCACTGCGAAGGGTGGTCTGACGTCATCCACCACGGCCCCGACATTGGGGGTCCGACGTAGTCGTACTGCACGAAGTGGTCGATGGAGCGGGTTGCGTTGCCACACATGACCGAGTCGGGCTGGAAGACGAGCGCCTTCTTGCCCCGCACCGCCTCCCAGAAGGTCGGGATGAGCATCATCGATGAGAGCCGCACCCAATCCTCCATGTAGTCGTCGCCGAGGTCGGTGAGCGAGAGAGCGCCGCTCGAGATCTCCTCCGCGAAGAGGGTCGCGAGCTGCGGCTTGGCTGTCGGTCCTGTGAAGATCTGGACGGGCCAGCCGGTGGCGCGGCGCACGCTCTGCACGACGAAAGACTGCAGCTCGGGCCGGTAGGTCGTGTCGACCATGATCGCGACCGCGGGCGGGACGGGCTCGGGTGCGGGCGGCAGCTGCAGGGCAGCGAGGAACTCGACGTCCTCCTGCGGCAGCATCGGCTGGCCGGAGAGAGCGCAGTGCGTCTTGTACCTGCTCGGAGGCAAGTGGAGGTCGCACCCGACCAAGACGGCGGCGAACGACTTGACGCGGCCTCGGCACGGGTCGCGCGGGAAGTTGGCGTCTGCGATCGGGAGGCAGCAGTGCGACTGGCCGAGGCACGCCTCCTCGACCACCCTCTTCGTCTCGTCGAGGTGGCAGGCCGGGTCCGCCGCCAGAGAGCCGTTGGGTTGCCGCACCGGCGCGCCGTACGAAGCGAAGGACACCTGCCTCACCCACGTCCCGCCGCTGCACTCCACCGCCAGCGCGCCTCCCTGTGGCACCACGTGCACCGACTCGAGGAACCGATCAGCAGCAGCAGACCTCGCCGCCGGCCGGTCTCGGGGGGAGGCGCTCGCGGCAGCATACTTGGCCCTTGCGGCATCCCTCGCCTCCCTCCTCCCGCCCCTCGCCTCGGCGACAGTCTTCGCCCTCGCCACGCGTAGCCGCAGCCGCTCCGACGGCGCGCCGCGCACGCGGAGCCTGCCCGCTTGGCTCGCGTTCCGGCGGCCCTGCCTCCTGCCCCTAAGGCCGTGTCTCGGAAGTGTCTCGCCCTGGCCGCCGTGCAGCGCCGCGCGGGCACCACCCATCTCCTTCGCGACCATCACCTCCTTCCTCCACTTCCTCGGGCGGTTCCACCAAGGAGGTGGGGGTGGAAGTGTTGTCTCATGCGTGGAGGCGGTGGCGGCGGTCGGTGACGGCTCGGAGCCTGCCGCTCGCCTGGGCCGGTGCGGGCCTCCGGACGGCTTGTCCAAGGGCGGCGGAGGTGCCGACGACCAACCCGGCGAGGGCGTGGCGAGCCACGCCGAGAGGTCGGCGGCCTGCAGCGAGGCGGCGACCAGCAGCGCCGCGGCGACCAGCGTCATGACGAGGGCTGCGGTGCAGGACAGGACCGCCCGGACGGGAGCAAACGAGGACTGCTGCTCGACTGTCGCGCTGCTGCTCGATGGACCCTTCAGCAGACTGGTGCGCTCGTTGGCGCGCGGCGCCATCGAGACTCGCTTTAGTATGCAGCCTCGACCCAAGTGAGCCTCATGGAGAGCTACGAGTATGGAGGGGCACAACAGCGCCAAGTTCTGTCGGCGTTTTGTTTTCTTTCCCCTTAGGAGACGGAGGGAAGGAGGAAGGGCGACGTGGCATGGATGGATGAATGAGGACCCGAGAGCTCAGCCCGAGAGCGGACGAGCGAGCATGCGGACGTTGCCGGACGAGGGACGTGGAGGATGGCTAGCCCGCACACTCCCCTTCCCGGAATGCGGAAAGCTCCTGCATGGTGACGTTCTGTGCCGTTCCTCCACCCTCCTTGGCGCGAGTCCATTTTGCTGGGCGTGTTCTCTTTTCCATACACCCGTGTGTGTGTCCCTTTTCGGTTGGAGCAATTGGAGTTGGTGCATGAGTTGATTGTTTCTTTTTTGTGTGTTGTGCGAGGGAGTTTTGTTGTAAGATTCTTTTTTCAATCATGCGCCTGCCTTTTTCTCCGCGTTTTCAGCTCACGTTTTCTTCTATATGCCTACGAGCTATGTCACTGACCTCGCGTCCGCGCTCCCGTTGTCGCCCGCACCTCCGGGTGATGCAAGCCACTGGCTGCGGCGCGCCCCCCCCTCTCACGCAGCTTCGGCCGCGGGCCGCTTCTGAGGTCGGCACCCTCGCGCCGGTACCTGACACTCGTCTGCTGGATCAGCGCCATCGTCTCGAGGTCCCACGAGACGTGCGTGTATCCGTGGCGCATCGCGAGGCCGCGGACTCGGCGAGGGAGGATCGCCCACGGTACCATCAGCTGCTCGGGCAGCGTTCGCGGGTCGGCCACGAGGCAAGGACTGGGCAAAGCGGCGGCCAAGGATGGGGCGGGAGCTCTCGAGCTGGCCAGAGCAGCGAGGCTCCGGGCGCCAGCCGCCTCCTCCGGAGGAGCCTGTCCCCGCGCGCCAGTCCCGCCGTTGCGTCGGCGCTCCCGGCCGCTAGTGCCGCCGCTGTGGATCCCCTCCCGGCCGCTGCTGCGCGTGGCTGCTCCTCCCGAACCGTGCCGCTCCGAAGAGGGACCCCTCTGCTGCGGCAGAGGTCCAGGTGCGGGTGGCCGTCTCCGGTTGGCGACGACGCGCCGCGTGGCGTCCTTCCACGCGCGCTCCTCCACGCGCGCCTTGCGGATCTGGTGCTCCAGCGCCGCCTGGATCTGCTTTTCGCGCGCCCTCTCCCGCGTGATGGCCGCCCGCTCAGCACTCTCCGCCAGCCGGTGCCTGGCCCGCGCCCGCTGCAGGGCGCGGTGCTTCGCCTCCGCCTTGACGGTCGCGAGGTCCTTCGCAGAGACATCATCCTCACTCGCTCCGGGCGGCTGAGCCTTGGCGCTCGGGCCTCGGCTCCGGGTAGCGCTCTCTCCTCTGCCCCACGGGTGCGGATGCGACGCCCTGACCACGGAGGACGAGCCGCAGCGTGCCACGCGTCGCTTGGCGTCGTTCGCTCGGCGTGCCGCCGCGAGCTCGCTCATCTCGTCGCGCCACGCCTTTACTGTCGCGGCGTCGACGCCCCCCATCTCGCCCGCCTGCAACGCCTGCCACGTCTCGCGCTTGAGGGTCGAAGTGCGCACCGGCACCACCTCAGAGGCCGCCGCCCTCGTGCTGGTCGCGGGGCCGCTGGGCGGCGTGGCCTCCGGTTGGGGCGCGGCCGGGCTCGGCGACGGCGATCCGAGCGCCCCAGACGCGCGGGCCGCCTCGAGCGTCTTTGCGCGCAGCTGCGCCGCCTGATGGGCGTGCTCGCGCAGGTTCCGCATCTGGCCGAGCGAGACGGCTTCAAGCGCAGCGTGCGAGAAGTGGAGCTCCGCGCTCGAGGCCTTTACCAGGGCGACCCGCACCGCCTTTCTGGCCTGGCAAGCGGCGAGCTGGGCAAGCGCCCTCTGAAGGCTGAGCTGCAGCGCCGACGCGGCCTTGCCCTCCCTCGCCCGGGCGCCCTTCGCCCGCAGCCCTTCCACCTGCCTCTCGGAGGCCTCAACCGCCTCAGACGCCTTCCTGGCGGCCAAGCGGAGCTTTGGCGCCTCCGCCTCGAGTCTTGACATGATAAGCCGCACCTCCTGCCGCTCTCGCTCAAGGTCCGCCCTCTGGAGCGCCTCGCGCTGCCTCTCCGTCCTCCTCGCAGCCTCCGCCTCCCGCCTCGCAGCCTCCGCTGCCTCGGCGGCCGCCCGGGCACGCGCCTCCTCCGCCCGTGCCGCCTCCTCCCGCTTTGCCCTCGCAGCTTCGGCCGCCATCTCCATGGCCTTTGCCGTCACCGCCGCGAGCGACGCGTCCGCCTCTGCCTTGAGTCGCAACGCTCGCGTCGCCGCCTCTCTCGCTGCCGCCGCCGCCGCTGCCGCCGCCGCCGCCTCGCCTTGCGTGTGCGTGGCCACTGCGCGCCTCCGAACCACGCGGCGTAAGCGAGCCGCCGCCTGGATCCTCCGGCACGCGCCGCGCTGCTCGACCATGCGCCTCTGCGCCACCCTGCGCCGTAGCGCCGTCTGCATCAGTAGTGCGGCGCTGTGAAACTTGCGCCGCTCCGCGATCGCCTCGGCCAGGCTACTGGCCCACGGCCGATTCTCCGGAGGGGGCTGGCGACGAGCCAAAAGGCGGCGCGCCCCAGCCTGGATGATTAGGGTGGCGTCCAGCCGCGCCAGCGCCTCGAGGCTCTCCTGTGTCGCTCTGTGCATCGAATAAGCGCTCTCCCGTCGCTGCCCGAATTCGGGCATTGATCCCCAGAGACAACTACATATGATCGTCCTAGGAGCCGGCATCACCCTCACAGCCAGCATCGCCTTCTCCGCCGGTGCTCCCGCTCTCCCACTGGCCGTTGCGACGTTGGTTGGCGTGTGAAAGACAGCGAGAAAGTCCTTCGCCGGAGCATGAGGTCGGCGGACGGCTAAAGAGCTAAGTGGAAGGAGTACCGTCAGTGTACCGTCAGTTGTGGAGTGTAGCATCCAAGGCTCGGTAGCCACACAAGAGAGCGGACTGCTGCGCGAGACTCTTCCATTTTCTCATCGAGTCGTCCGTACCGAAAATACACTTCATATTACAACAGCGCTCACATCGTCAGAGCTCGTCTGCAAACTCGTCGTACTCCTCCTCCGCACCGCCCTCGGCGCCATCGCCCAGCCTCCCGTCCCCGCCTGCCTGCTCGAGGAGGTCAGCCTCTCCCCCGCCGAGATCGGCCTGCCCTCCGCCCGCCAGCTCGCCCCCCTCCCCGGCCCCGCCCCCCTCGCCCGCCGGGCCGTCGAAGCTGAAGTCCGCCTCCCCGCCGAGCGGCTCGCCTACGCGGGAGGAGGAGCCGCCCTGAGCCTTCTCGGAGCCCTCGGGCCGGCGCGCCTCTCTCGAGCGGCTCGCCGCCGTCCAGCCGCACGAAGAGCTGCGAGAAGCCCCAGTCGAGGAAGAGGATGGCGAGGCACGACAGCACCTGCTCACAGGACGAGGTGTGAAGAGAGACGCCCTCCGCGGCCGACGACGGAGGCGCTCAGGGCGGCAGAGCACCACCGCCGACGTGATGACGAGGGGCACGTGCCGCGGCTGCAGCCTCCGCCGGCTGCGCGAGCAGAGCTGCGAGATGCCCATCGTGCACAGCATGAAGCCGAGGGAGCGGTACACGTTGACCAGCGGCGCGAACTTGAGCAGGTGCTGCCCCTCCTGCTCACAGCGAGTTTGTGAAGAGACGCCGCTCACAGCGAGCTCGAGCAGGCGCTGCAGCCACCGGTCGCTCGAGCAGCAGCGGCCGCATCTCGCGCCAGTACTCGTCGGGAGATATCATGTCGAACCCTCCGCCTCCGCCGACCACCGCCCCCATCAGCAGCGCGACGGCGGTGCCGAGCAGCGAGAGGAGCGGCGCGGCGAGAGCCTGTTCACGGCTGGGGCGCGCGTGAAGAGCCGCGCCCGGGTGGCGAGGTGTGTGCGTGTGCTGGTGCGGAGTGCCGCGGCGAGCAGGGCGGGGAGGAAGGTCCACGCAGTCGGCCCGACTCCGAGCACCTTGAGCAGGTCGACCTGCGAGGTGGAGGCCATCATCGCGACGTCGCCTGCGACGCACCACTCACCCATGAAGCGTCGAGCGCAAGCCGGAGGAGCAGGCCGTCCTACCAGCCTCGCCGGCGTACGAGCCTCCGATCCGGCCTGCGAGGAGGAGCGCGGTGAGCAGCGGGCCGAGCTCGATCGTGAAGACGGACCCTGCTCCACAGCGCGGGCTGTGAAGAGACGCGCTCTCCGCAAGGAGCCTAGGCCTCGCGAGGCTGCGCCGATGGCGAGCGCGTAGAGCTTCCGCTTGGCTGCGGCCTCGTTCTGCTTGACGACTCCGTCGACGAGTTGGAGGATGAGGGGCAGCGCGGGGTTGCCCGCGAGGTAGCGCGTGAGGAAGGTAGCGATGATCCGCACCTGCGAGGCGGGGGAGGTGGGGGGGAGTCGGCGGGAGGGGGGTTCGCGGGAGAGACGGAGGCGAGGAGGAGGCGCCACAGACCACGTCTACCCGCTGCAGCATGTCGGCGAGGAGCATCGAGAGCGCGGCGCCGGTGGCCGCGAACGCCATCGCGATAAGCGGCGCGGAGATGAAGAAGTAGTCGGCGAACCGGCGCGAGGCGCGAACCTGCCGCACCGCCAGAGTGTCGCCGAGAGAGCGGAGAGATGTGTGCGAGAGAGCGGAGAGATGTGTGCGAGGGAGAGAGAGAGAGAGAGAGAGAGAGAGAGAGAGAGAGAGAGCAGCGCAGCGCACGGCGAAGCGCAGTCCCGACAGGTCTGCGTCTTGCCGCGCCGCGTCTCCGTCCTCGGGCCTAGACAGCGGTGGAGCCTTCCCTGAACCTTCCGCCCGCCCCTCCCAGAGGCGGCCTATGCCCCGCCTCGCGCCTGGCTCGCTCGAGGGAGACGGTGGCCGCAGGGGAGAGGGCGGCGGCGCGCTCGGCCATGTGCGAGATGAGGAGGAGGGAGATGCCTGCTCACGGCGGCATCCGTAAAGAGAGGCATGTCGCACTGCGAGAGGAGGCGGAGCGGGAGAGCGATGCCGTGCTCTGCGGCGACCCGCTTGAGGAGGGCGGTGATCTCCCCCGCCACGGGAGGGTCGAGCCCGACAAA
This sequence comes from Emiliania huxleyi CCMP1516, assembly GCF_000372725.1. Taxonomy (NCBI): domain Eukaryota; phylum Haptophyta; order Isochrysidales; family Noelaerhabdaceae; genus Emiliania; species Emiliania huxleyi. Next base: position 440,056 of record NW_005202303.1, on the reverse strand, counting down.
CGGCTCGTCCAGAATCACGACGCGCCTGAGGCGGAGGCGCCGCAGCGTGCTCAAGCCACCGCCCACGCCGCGGAGAGGCCTCTCCGTCTCAAAGTCGGTCACAGTGGCTCTCTGTCCCGTAGGGTCCGCACACTTGCGCTGCGCGAGGATCTGGGCGAGGGCGGCGCGGCGCAGCATGCCGCCGCTGAGCTCGCCCGGCATCTTTGACCCGTCGGCCGAGGGAGAGAGACCCACAGCCTCGAGCGCCGCCGCGATCGCGTCCGAGTCTGCAGGCAGGGCGGCGGCCTCCGCTGCGAGCGCGAGGTTGGCGGCGAGCGAGAGTGAGTCGATGAGCACGCCCTTCTGGAATAGGAAGCCGATGCGCTGCGCGGCGGCGACGCTCGGATCCCACTCCATGTGGATCTCTGCGCCGGGAAGCTTCGCGAGCCCGGCGAGGTGCAGGCTCGTGTACGACTTGCCGGCCCCGGAGGCGCCTCTTAGCCAGACTACCTCGCCCGGACAGAGCTCGAATGCGAGCTCCTCGTTCAGGAAGGGACAGGAGTCGGATGTGCGCCTGGCTACGACTTTGAGCACGGGCCGACGGGCAGGCATGCTGTCGATGGGCTCTTTGGACAACGAGGGCCGGAAAACGAAAAGAAGAATTTTCGTCCACGACACTAGGCACGGGACTGGCGCGCACTGGCACTAACACAGGTACACCACGGGAGCCGCCTAAGCGACTCCCGCGAGGACGGCGAGGCACTTAGCTCCGTGCACTCGACCGCCCTCGCCGCAGGCAAGCTCATTCACAATCTGCTCTGCGATGGCCGTGTGAAGAACGACTGAGATGCGCTGCTTCTGCAGCCCCAGCCAGCTCTTGGTGGTCCAAGTCACCTCATCGAGGTACTGGGCCCGCGTCAGCTTGTTCTGCAGCGCGTTCGCCGCCTTCCAGAGGATCGCGCCGACCCCCTTCCCGAACCCACCGAACGACTCGAACAGCAGCAGCTGCACGTCGACGTCCTTGTCCTCCCTGGCGTAGCGATACTCGCCGCCATGGGACGGTATGCGGCGATCGCCGCCCACCACCCTGCCCCCCTAGTATGCCATCGACCCGTCCCCTGCCCCCTTCTCGCCCTTGCTCTTCTTCTCCCCCTCCATGCCCTCGCCCCCGTACCCCTCACACTCCCCTCCCCCCCCCTCTCCCTCCCCCTCGCCTCCCTCTCCCTCCTCGCAGTAGGGCCCATGCCCCACGACCATGTTCCGGTAGAACGCCTCGGTGTTGCCGAAAGCGACAAAAGCGCGCCCTTCCGACCGTGCTCCCCGCTGCTGGTGAGAGGGCAGACAACCTTGACATCGCCAGAAAAGCGCCTGCCGCCCGTGCCAATGTTGAACGCGTCCACGTCGGGTTGTTTGTTGTAACTATGACCGAGGTGGTTCGTCGGCTCCATTCGCACAGCCGTGCCCCACGCGGCGCGTAGGGCGAGGATGAGGCGCTGAAGAGTACACTTGTGTCTGGTGTTGTGGCTCTGCTGCGGCACGTTGACAGCAGCATCGCCGAACTCGTCGTGGGTCTTCTTGTTCCGAGTCTTCTTGCCCGCCGCCGCGGCCTGGCAGGCCACGTCGAGGGGGAGACCCAGGCGGCGCTGCACCGAAAGACGCATCGCCCAAGTCTCCATTCGCATGTCATCCCGCATGGGGATGGCGTTGAGGAAGGCGCCGGCGCCGTCCTGGCTCACCGCCACGAAGCGGACCGCCTCCCGCCAGGCCGCGTGCCTCGCCCGTTCCCTGCCCTCGGCACGCGCCTTGCCCCTCTTGCCACGAGGAGCAGACCGCGATCCCGCGGAGCCCTCCTCAGCGAGCTCCACGGCGAGGTCGCGCCAGTTCCTGTTGTGGACCACGGTCGTGAAGCGCCGCTGGGTCATCCGTCAAAATATCTGAAGATCTGTCCGGGAGATTCTCCCCAAACCTTGCTCAGCTGATCCAGCACGGGCCGTAGGCCAGGCCTGGGCAAAGAAACCAGTACCTCAACCGGCTTCCCTGAGCGTCACAGCTCGGTGATCGCGCTGGCCGGACACCACTGTAACGTCCGTTCCGGGCATTTGAACGCGACCTTCGGGGGCAAAGACATGGGCTCTATGGCTCAGACTGGACTCCTCTTGGTCCCTTCTGATGCCCTAGGCCACACCTGGGCCTTACCTGGGGTTCTAGGGGCCGGCCAGGGTTTGCCTCCCTAAAGGGGCCCCCGAAGAACCTTAACAAGAAAACAACTCTCTCTCACATGGCACAGCACTCTCAGCAGACAGGCTCGACACCGGTGTGTGCGCGGACTGGCGCGCGTGCTAGCACCAACACGCTAACGCAGGCAAACCACCGCAGCCCCGAGCGAGACAAGAAGCTAGAAGGAGAAAAAGAATTCAAGTTTTGGCGGACCTGTTGTTTAGTGCCAGTGCGCGCCAGCGCAGTCCCGTGTTTGTGTGAGAATCAAACAAGAATTTTCATGATTCGCGCGCTCGAAACTCAGTTTGAAACTGAAATTGACCACGAACCAGGCCCGCGCGCGCCGCGCACCGGAAGATGCAACATCTTATCAACTCGTCTTTGCACTTTGGTTTCTCTCTCTCTCTTCCACGTCGGAGAGACAAAGGTGTTGTTTGTGAGAGGTCGCGCCTCTCGCCGATAGGAGCGTGCGAGACGCTGTGCCCGCGGTGCAGCGCGGTCGCGAAGCGGTGCCGCCGGGCGGACTGGCCTTCTCCCGCCGACACTTCACGTGTCGGTGGCACCTCATGCGGCGGTCTACGTGAAGAGGTCGTCCTCCTCTGGAGCGTCGAGGTCCATGTACGACTTGATCGGCCGGCTGCTGACCAGCGCGCCGGCGGGCGGCGGGCGCGGCGCCGCCGAGCCTCCCACGCCGCGCCCCGGGCGCGGGTTGGGGCAGTCCCGGGCAAGGTGCCCGGACTGGCCGCAGTTGAAGCAATCCCGGTCGCGCCCGCCGCCGCCACCGCCTCCGCCTCCGCCCTTTCCTCCGCCGCCTCCGCGCCGGTCGTCGCCGCCTCCGCGCCGGTCGTCGCCTCCGGAGCGGCGCTCGTCCGAGAGGCGGCCTCCTCCTCCGCGCCGCTCGTCGAAGCGAGGCGCGCGAGGCGAGGGCGGCGAGGGCGGCTCGCGGAGCGGCTCGAGCGCGCGCAGCGCCGAGACGCGTGCGTCAGCGGCAAGGAAGTAGGCCTTGAACTTTGGCTCGAAGGCGGCCGCAACCTCGGCGTCGAGCTTGGACGCGTGCCTGGAGGGGAAGGGGGAAGGGGGAAGGGGCTGGGGGAGGGGGGGGGGGGCTCAACACGCCTCGGGGGGCCGCTCGCCCTCTCGAGATCTCTAGGGGAGGCGGCGGGGGCAGGCTAGGGGGGGGGGGGGAGGGGGGAACTTTCCGCCCCCTTGTTGTCCAAGTGCTTCCCCACAAAGGCTGGCCCTCGGAAAACCTTTCCGGAAAGGGGGCAACGGTACTTCCCCTCCTCGATCTGGAGGCAGTTGGCGGAGTAGAAGGCCTCGCCCGCCGCGACCGCCGCCGCAGCAGTCTCCTTGTCCTGCTGGCCGAGCGCCTGCGGCGCGCACAGAGGCGACAGTCAGCTGAGGCAAACAACCGGCAACGGGGGAGCGGTGGCGGCAGCGGTGCGGGGGAGCGGGGAAGGGGATGCGGTGCCTGCAAGTACGCCTGGTGCGCGGCGCACCGCTCGAGCGCAGCCTTCGCGACATCGGGCGTGGAGCGCTCGGGGCGCGGGAAGGCGGCGGCGGCCCACTCGCCTGCGGGGAGGCTTCCAGGAAGGCTCCGGGAAGGCTCCGGCAAAGGCTCCGGGGGGGGGGTGGGCGGCGGCCGCCCGAGGAGGAGACGAGCCCCGCCATATCTCGGGTAGAGATCTCGGCTAGATCTCGCCCGAGGAGGAAATGAGCTCCGCCGGCGAGCCGTGCTGCACCGCCAGCTGGGCCTGCGGGGCGGGGCGTGCGCGCACGTTGGGACTGGGGCGCGCGCGCAGGCGGGCGAGGGAAGGCTGCCGCGGGCGCTGCTGGCGGCGGCGCTGCTGGCGGCGCACGTCAAAGGCGAGGACGCGGCGAAGGTAGAGGAGGAGGAGGTGGAGGCGAGACTCGCACGGCAGCGCCTCGACCGCCTCGCGCCCGATCGCCTCCTCCGCCGCCTCCTCCGCCGTCGGAAGCGCCGCCCGAGCCGCGAGTGCCGCGCAGAGCTCTCGCAGCGGCGGCAGCAGCGCCGCGGCCGACCGCTGCGGGGGGAGGGCGGTGCGCAGCAGGGGCGGCACGCGCTCGACCGCCTTGACGAGCGCCGCCCTCGGCGCCAGCTCCGCCAGCTGAGGCAGCTCCTGCGCCGCCCTCGCCGCCGCCCTCGCCGCGCCTCCCGACGCGTACCCCGCCCACAGCCGCAGCTTGAGCGAGCCGGCGCCCTCGCCGCTTCCGTCGCGATCGGCTCCGATCGGCTCCGCCGCGGCGATGGCGGTGAGGCCGCTCCCCTCGGCGGCCGCGCCCTCCCCCCCCCCCGCGAGGGCGGAGTACAGCGCCGGCAGCATCGGAGTCAGCGAGCCCGGCGTCAAGCCGTCCACCACGACGCTGCCGACGGCCGGCGCGGCGGGGCGGAGCTGGAGCGGCGCGCCGCCGTCCTCGGCGGCGGGAGGCGCCGCGTCAGGGAGGGCCTCGCCGTCGCCACCCGACTCATCCGCCTCCCCGTTCTCCGCCTCTGACCGCCGCTTCTCGCCGTTTGCGCCGAGAGCGCTGGAGGGCGCGGCCGCGAGTCTCGGGCCGAGCAGCGAGCCCTGCTTGAGCTCGGCGACCAGCTGGCGGAGGCTGCGGCGCGCGGCCTCGCGGAAGGCGAGCAGCTCCTCCGCGACCCGCTCCGGGTGGTGCAGCTTCTTGAAGCCCGGCTTTGCGCTGTGCTCCTGGAAGTGACGCAACGCGCCGCCCTCGCCGTCGCCGCCCGGGCTGCGGCTCCGGCTCCGCGCGCGACGCTGCCGCTTGGAGAGCCGGTCGTCTGGCGGGGAGCGGGACCTCGGGCCTCCGCCCCCTCCTCCACCCCCTCGCCACATTGGCAAAGCTGCACGGCGATAAAGGGTTCCACTTTTTGCGTGGTATGGTGTGTTTGAACTGGAGTGGGTAGGCTCGACGCCGTACTCGAGATGTAGCGGACACAAACTCGCCGCCGAGCGTGCCACCGACGGCGTCCCGTCGGAGGTGATGGAGTGTGAGACCTGAGGCTGCGGAGGTGACGCCTGAGGTACCGGTCCTCCGTGCACAGCGACTCAGCCGGCGACCGCCACGGGCTCAGACGAGACCTGTCGACGCGTTCCGGCTCAGCTTCACCGTGGTCCTCGGGCGTCTGTCGACGTCAGGACCACCCATATAGCTCGCGGGTTTTGAGGTCGAGCGAGGCAGAGACACAGCGTCTGCCAGACGCGTGCTACGACGTCAGGCCAGCTTCGAAGCAGCGTGGCCACAACTGACTGCAACAGACTGTCTTCATGTGTCTAGACTCTACCGGTACCGCGGTGCGCTGCCGCGCACATAGGTGCCAGCGCGCTCCGCGCGGTATCTAGCCAGCGCGCTCCGCGCGTGTGTCTAGCTAGCGCGCTCCGCGCGTGTGTCCAGCTAGCGCGCTCCGCGCGTGTGTCCAGCTAGCGCGCTCCGCGCGTGTGTCCGGGTAGCACCAGCGCGCTCCGCGCGCACGATAATCCAGTGCCTACACTTGTAGGCACTGAAAGCTTGTTTCTGCAGCTTGGCCGTCGGGGAGAGGGGGGACGACACTGCTCCAGCAGCGTGCACCTCGATCCTGTACCGTGTTTGTTATGACCCCCCCCAATGAACACATCAGTGAGGGAGGGCGAGACGATCGAGGGGTCCCGTACCACGCGGAATCGACCCCATCCAGTGCTCAAGTGCTCAAGAAAGGCGAAGGAAGAACAGCCTGGCAGCTCGGACTTACTGGACACCAACGCGGGGCCCTGCCCCTACCTATCCCGTCATGGTCGCCGTGTCGGAGAGGGCGTGCAATTGGTTTCCAGACGAGTACACCGTGAAAAAGAAAAAATGAGGCAAAAGTTTCCCGGAAATATCCTATACCCCTGGGCCACGACGAGATGCTGCTCTGCCTCATGCTGCTCTGCCTCAGCACCAGCTCTGCAGCGCTCGCGCTCGCTAGCGGCACTGCGAGGACGGCGCCCGGCGGACTGCTCCAGCACGCCATCGAGCTGCGGGACGCCGGCTTCACCGTCATCCCGGACGCCGGCCTGAGCGCTGAGCTTGTGTCCGACGCTCGAGCTGCCGTCTCGTCGGAGCTCTCTCGCCACCACGACAGGCTGAGCCAGCTTGGGCTGGACCCAATCGAGAGCGACTACGCCTGGATCGAGATCGACAAGCGGCACCGCGGCCGGTATAGCCTCAGGCCGACACAGCGGTCTGCGTGGACGAAGCTCCTGCAGGAGGCGGTGGGTGCCGCGGCTCCGGTGGTGGAGGCGCTCCACTCGCTGCCCGCAAACGGGGACGACGGGATGCTGCCTGAGTACACGCCTCCGTGGTCGCGCGCCCTGCTCGAGGCAGCCTCTTCGCTCCTCCCTCCTCGCCCGGCGGTCGACCAGCTTGGCGCCATCGTGAGCAGCCCCGGCGCAGGGGCGCAGCGCTTCCACGCCGACGCGGGCGACACGCATCTCCGACTCGCGAGGCTGAGCCGGAGGCACCGCCTCTTCAACGTCTTCGTGCCCTTGGTCGACCTCGCAGAGGGCGGCGATGGGACGATGTTCTGGCCCGGCTCGCATCTGGAGCGGAAGCGGCTCGGTTACGAGGCGGCGAGGCTCGACGCGTGCCGCTCGTACCTCCTCGAGCGAGACGCGGCGGCGATGGCGGAGATGGCGGTGCCAGCTTGCCCTGCGGGCGGGCTCATCCTCTTCGACTTTCGACTGCAGCACAGAGGCATGCCAAACGACTCGACGCGGGAGAGGGCCCTCGCGCACGCCGTGCTCGCAACCGGAGGGGCCTTTGACAGGCTCGGCTCCGAGGAGGCGCCCAGCCTGCTGGCCGCTGCAGAGGCGCTGTCGGCAGACCCCGCGGATCGGCGCGCGCAGCTCGAGGCGATCGGCAGGCAGCAGAGCGGCTGGTGGGAGACGCAGCAGACAAACTCCGCGCGGTGATGACCATAGCCGAGCGCGTTGGACCGAGGTGTTAAGGCAGGTCTGTGTGTGTTTGTGACTCAAATATGAAACAAAGGAGGCGCACAGCCGGGGTGTGCACCCTGCACCCCTTCACTAGTGGTAACGTGCGCGGCACCCCCCGCCCAGCGCCCCGAGAGCGGAGGTGACTGAGAGTCATTCGGAGTCATTCGATGGCCAGAGAGCAGAGTGCGATTGTGTGTGTGCGGGAGTTGGTTTGTCGGGAGGGAGGGGCAGGCTGCTCACCCACGTGCACCGGGCCAGTGCTTGCACTTTGAATGCCGTGGGGCTCCTGCCCGTGTCCGGGCGTGGAGATGCGAGGGTCGCCCCCCCCTTGCCCAGCCACCACTTTGTGTGTGTGGAGAAATCTACCTTACCTTACCTTAGTGACTGAGGTGTGGGATCGAGCTTGAC
>NW_005202303.1:424524-432376 GCF_000372725.1 Emiliania huxleyi CCMP1516 | reverse complement strand
ACGCCTCAGGTGACCATGCGTCATGCGGCGTCATGTGGCGGAGTCAGAGGTGAGGAGCCCCATGTGTTTCCTCGGGACGCATCACATGACCGTGGACATGGTGTTCATGGAACGAGAGATGCAAGCCTTGAGGACCGTCTCCCACGTCCACGGCGTCGACATCGCCCGCGACTCCTCCCGCTGCTTGGATGTGGTGGGCAGCGGAACAGGCACGGGCGTCTTTGGGATCGACCTTGGCTGAGGCCCCAGCAGCACCTCGAGGAGCGCCTCTTCTGCCGCCTGGTTGAGCCCCGTCGCCCACCGCGTCTGCACGAAATGGCCCAGAAGGTCCATCCCACCCTTCTCGGCGAGCAGCGGCCGGTCATCGATTGCTGCCCACGACACCACCGGTGTGGCTCGGCCGGCGGCCGCCTGTAGGGTTGAGATGGGGGTCGGGGGTGGGCGCTGGGCGCTGGCAGACGCAGGCGAGTGTTGAATGCAAGGGCCAGCAAGTCTGCCTCGCCTCCTCATTTCGCCGCCGGAGCCAGCTAGAAATTTCGAGAGGGCGGACTCGCTGCGAAGCCATCAGCGGTGTCGAACCCACCACCTTGAGGCCCATCCGTGACAGTGCCTCGACCAGAGTCGACTTGAAGGCTGGGAACCTCCGCCAGTCTGTGCTCAAAACGATGCATGCGCCGGTGCGCTTCACGACGGAGGTGAGGCGCTGCAGCTTGTCCAACTCAATCAAAGCTGTTCTGTTGCAGCACAACACGCCATCACAGTCGAGGAAGATTATGCGTGATCCCTCTCCTCCCCTGCTCCCGCACGAATGCGCAGACGGCATCCGGCTTCGCACGTCAGTCCCGATGCGCTTCGCGCCGAAACGCAAACGCCAACTCAAACTTTGGACTTTGGAAGGGCCGTTTTACTTTTAATTCTTGCAACAGAGAAAAGGGAGGGTCAGGCCCCTAAAGGCCCTACGCGTGGCTCGTAAAAGACGTCACGCGTGCGGCTCGTTCTCTCTCTCTCTGCTCTCAGTCTCTCACCTCTCACTCACCTGATGCTGCTCGCACGTTGGTCGTTGCCGCGGAAGGGGAAGCCGGAAAACTTCTCGAGCCTCTGGGAACTTCTCTTTTGTCATATTGATTGCAGATTTGCCATTGCCGTGTGCCAAGCTGCAGAAGCCAGAACATGTGCGAACCAGCGCCTACGAGGCTACGACGCTCAAGGAGTCAGGCGCGGAGCGCCGCGCGCAGCGCGCCCCGAGGAAATTTTTGAGGGTTGAGGAGGGCTAGAAAGATGCGATTTTTATTAAGAGTCTGACTCACACGCTAGGAACCACTCGGCCCACCCACAGGCCCAATCTCGAGTGGCGGCGCTCCGCCGTAGAGCTGTTTAACGTTGGGAGCTGAACAGTGTTGCTAGTGTTAACAGTAACAACAGAACAACAGTGGGGCTCCCCAACAACAGTAGCTAACGTTAGGCCGGCTGAACAACAATAAGGCCTACCAGTAACCCACGACGATCTCCAGCGTCCAGTACGGCACACGTTTTTTATAACTTGATTCGCGCAGTTTTTTTTCCTTCGCGGCAACGCGAATGGCGGCAAGGCCTCTTTGCGCGCCCGCCCACGTCACGCCGAAGACCAACCGGCGTCGGACCGCGGTGAGTCCACGCCGCCCCCCGCGCCCGCCCGCGCCCGCAGCGTGAACACATACGCGCGTCCCTCATCGCACGGAAACATACGCGCCAGCCGCGCAGCAGCCTCACATGCAGCGCCGACCGCATGCTCGCGCCCTGGGCCGCCGACGACCCGGTCGGGCGGTTGCGCGGCCGCCGCACACCACCAGACAGGCGCACAACCACCCGCAGCGCGTCGCAGCCCACCGCGCAGCCCTCCCAGCCAGGCCTGCGCCTCAAAGACTCACAAACAGGCGCACAGCAGAGTACAGCACACAGCACACACCGGCGGCGCGCGCGCAGCACACGCAGACGCACGCGCGGATCCAACACGCACACGCGCACAGCACGCGCGCGCCGCACGCCAGCGCAGCGCCACACACAGAGCAATTCCCATCAGCAGCAGCAGGCCTGCCACACAATCCACATCTCACACATGCGCGCGCACACTCCCCCCTACCGGCGCACGCATTGGGCGTCGCCGAGAGCTCCCAAAGCTGACTTGTGTGGCTGCTTGTGCTACCTTTAGGGAGCAGGCAGCACAAGCAGCCACACAACCCAGAAGCTCACTTGTATGGCTGCTTGTGCTGCCTGCTGGGCAGCAGGAGGCACCAGACAACATGCCGCTTGATCTCGTCTCCTAGTCTCGCCTCATCTCGCCTCATCTCGCCTCACATCGCCTCATCTCGCCTCACCTCGCCTCATCTCGCCTCACCTCGCCTCATCTCGCCTCATCTCGCCTCATCTCGCCTCATCTCGCCTCATCTCGCCCCTCACCTCGGGGCCTCACCTCGCCTCACCTCGCCTCATCTCGCCTCATCTCGCCCCATTTTTTTCTTTTCTCGACCACTCCGAGACCGACCCAAGACCGACCCGAGACCCGAGATCGACCCGAGATCGACCCGAGATCGATCCGAGATCGACCCGAGATCGACCCGAGATCGGCACGAGCGATCAACCCAACAATGCCCCAAAGCCCCCTCTCTGGGGGACCCCCCCTCACCCCGAGTGTCCGTGTCCTTCGCGAGTCACCGATGGGGAGCGGGGGGGGGTGCGAGATGCACAGGGGAGGCTGGGGAGGGGGGGGTCCACTCTGAAGACTGCCGACCGCGGAGGGGTTTTGTCCCACAGGGTTTTACCCTCCGCGTGAGGATCGGCGCGGCGAGGGGGTAGGTTCGAATTCGCCGCGCAACATTTCACCCCCACAGGACCCCGCCCACCCCCCCTCATGGTCCCACCTAGTACCCCAATGAGCCTTCGCACCCCCTCCTTGCGCAGTGTCCCCCACTATGTGTCGCCGTTATCGGGGCATGCTATCCTGTGTAGTCAGGGCAAGTGGGGGCGGGGGGCAGTCCCTCTGGTCTGATACTGGTGTGGTTCTGTCCCTAGTCTCGGAGGGGGGCTTGAAGCTAAGAATATTTTATTTTTATATAACTTGATTCGTAGATCGGCGTCTCACGGCCGGGCCGCGGACTGGTTGGGTAGTAGTCTAAGTTCTGAGCCTCGAGGCTTAGCGGGTCTAAGTGTGCTCTGGCACGCTGGGGTGCTTGCACGGTCTAAGATCAGCGAGAGCCTCTTACACGGGCTAAGTCTGCCGTGGCACGGCCTGGGGACATGAGGGCTCGTCACGTGCCCGCGGACCGCCTGCTTACCGCCAACAGCACCGACACGACACGACACGACACGCTCGCTTCTCACGGTCGCTCCACCCGTCTCGCCCCCTCAATCCCTGCCGTCTCCCCCTCCTCGCCCTCCTCTCCACCCTCATCTCCAGCCAGCTCGCCCTCCTCCTCGTCCTGCTCGCGCATCCCCGGGGTTGTCTTGGAGTTCCGCGCGTGAGGTATTACAGGGCCTTGTCGGCAGCAGCCAGCTTGTTGCGCCGCTTCTTTGCGATGAGCTGATCGGGATCGCAGAAGCGCTTGCCAAGCACCGCCTTGATCTTGTAGCAGAACGCCGGCACGACCGCATCGTCCGCACCGCCATCGGCAAGCCGCGCTCGCCGCTGCGCCGCAGCCGCGTTCTGGCACGCGTAGCGGCAGCACATGGTACGATGCGGGTACTTGAGCAGGCGGTGCGCGCCGCAAGTAGCGCACTGGCCCTGGGAGTAGGCGTGCGCGGCATATGTGGGACGCGTCCAGGTATTTTTCGGGCGCTTTTTGCGCGGTTTTACGGAATTACGGATTGGAGGGTGGGGGGTGGTGGCACATAGCTGGATAGCTCATAGGGGGAGGGGGAGACGCCGATCTACGAATCGTCAAGTTGGGGTGCCGGCCGCGCGTGTCGTGTCCGGGTAGCACCAAGCGCGCTCCGCGCGCACGATAATCCAGTGCCTACACTTGAAGGCACTAAAGCTCGTTTCTGCAGCTTGGGGCGTGTGCCGTGTGTGTTTTCTACGGCAAAAGTTTAAGGTTTTACTGTAACGTCAAACGTCAACGTCCTCTCAGTGCTGCAACCACACATCAAGTGGGCCACTGTCAGTGGACAGTGCGCCTTTCCCCCTTTGTCAAACGCTTTGTCGTTTTTGCGACTATTTTTTCGCTTTTCTCTCGTTCAGAAGCCGGTCGTTGGGTTCGTTCAGACTTGGATTTTACGACCTGGTACATACTGACCTCTCTTTCCTCGGTCTGACCTACACGGGCTCTCAACTCAGCACCTCCTCGCGCTCGCTCCCGCCCTGCACGACGTAATCCTCTGCATACCCTCCGACGATCGAGTCGGCGCTCTCGTCGCGCAGCAGCCCCAGCTTGAGCGCGCGGGAGCCTACGGGACGTCGTGCGGACATGTCACGGACGCGTCGCCACAATAGAGCGCAGCGCGAGGGGCGCGGGCGGCCGTCGGCTCGTTCGCCCATCCCGCGCACCACGCGCGTCGCCAGCTCGTCCGGCTCCTCGAGCAGCGCGCCTGTTCGCAGCGGAGCGCGTGAGCAGCGCCGCTCCGCGGCTCGCTGCCTCGCCTCCTCCGGCAGGCGGGCCCAGCTCGACCCCGAGCGAGGGCGCGAGCCTCGCCGCCGCCGCGTGCAGCTCCGCCGGCGAGAGAGAGAGGGAGGGGAGGGTGAGGGTGCGGTCCCGCCCGAGCACGCGAGCCGGCGTGTGCACGAGCAGCTCCTCCATCGCCCCGACGGCGGCCTGACTTGCAGCTCACGCGACGAGTCACGCGGCGGCGGAGCGCGAGCAGCCCCGCTCCGCCGCCAGCCGGCCGCCTGGTAGCTAGCCACCGGCAGCCGCGTGTCGGCCGGCACGGGCAGCGTGGCCGCCTCCCCTCGCAGGGGCTCCCGCACGGCGGACGACCAGCACGTGGTCAGGGCGGGGTTGGGAGCGCCTAAAGGATGGGGCCGGCAAGCGCTCCAGCAGCGTGACGGCGGGCGGTGGCGAGGGGCGGTGGCGCGCCTGGCCGAACGACGACGACGGGCAGCCGGAGGCCGCGCCCGTCGACAGCGCCGCGCCGCGCGTAGTCGTTCACCATCAGCTCGCACACCACCTTGCAGAAGCCGTATGTGTTGCCGGGCAGCTGCTTTGTCCCGTCGCCGGCCGCGTAGTCGGGCGGCGCATGTGGCGGCAGGCTTCCAAACGTCGCCGTCGAGGAGGTGAAGAGGAAGCGGGCGCCGGGCGCGGAGGCGGCCAGAGCGTCGAGGAGCGCGCGCTGCGCCAGCACGTTCACCTCCCACGCGCGGTCCGGGTTGAGCTCCGAGTCGCCCGAGACCATCGAGGCGAGGTGAAGCACCGCCATGTCTGGCTCGTCGACCAGCTCTGCGGGTACGCCCTCGGCGGTGATGTCGCCGATCTTGACCTGCACGCGCTCGTCCTGCGTGATCTCCGCGGGCAGGTCGTCCGGGATGCCGCCCGCGTCGAAGAGCGTCAGCTGCGAGAGCGGCTTGAGGCAGCGGTCGACAGGGCTCCACAGCGCGGCGCCGCGCCGAAGGAAGCGGCGAGCAGCCTGCTGGCCGAGGAAGCCAAGCCCGCCCGTGATCAGGAGGTTGACCATCGGTGCTCCGCGCGGCGATGAGAAAGAAAATCCTTGGCTTGAAACGATAAGAAACCCATACACCGCTCGGTTGGGGCTCTTCTCTCAGAATGGAATAAAGAGAAAACCGCTGGACGCGATCGGACCACGCGCCGGTTCTCTTCGGTAAGGAACTCGAGATCGCGCGGAGGCCAGGAGGCATTGAGATCGCTCCGAATGCGGGAGTTTGCAGTCCCTGCCATTTCCGAGGCCGCCACTTCAGTCCGTTCGGCCTCCTCGCGCGGCTCATCGTCCTGCTTCACCATCCGCCCTTGCGGCTCGGCTGACGAGCTTGGCGATGTGCGTGGGCAGCTGCGGAAGCGCGAGCACCAGCGCGGCTTCATCAACTCGATTCTGGACGTGCGTGACCGCCAGCTCTACCCGCGCGACTTGCTAGTAGCGTGGGTGCCCGCGCGTCGGGGCGGCCAGCGTCCGGCCGGGGTCGTGCGCCGCTCGCTCAAGTTCGACAAGGCTGCTGGTCGCTCGAGTCTGCACGTGGACTTCGTCTGGGTCGCGCCCGAGTTCCGAGGGCAGCAGATCGGCCGTGCGCTCCTGGTCGAGAGCCTGCAGTTTGGCAAGCCCAAGGACGTACGGCTCGAGGTTGCGGGCAGCGTGTCAAACATCGTGGCGATCCGGTTGTACGAGAGCCTCGGCTTCCGCTGGACCGATGCCTCGCACGCCGAGATGCTCCTCAGCGCGGAGCAGGCGCGCGCGGCCGCCGAAGCCTACGAGCGAGAGGCTCCCTCCCGCCCGGCCGGCAAGCCGGGGGGGCCGCCATCCTCCGCCGCCTCCGCCGCAACCACCGCCGTCGCCGCGGCATGGGCGACCTCCGACATCGCCAGCATCGCGGACGTGGTCTCGCCCTTTCCGTCGCGCTCGCCCTCGCGCGCCACGCTGGTGGAGGACGCGGGGGAGCAGCCGGGCCAAGGGGGTGGCGACAGGTAGAGAGAGCCCTCCTGCGCTTTCCGACTTATCAGATACCCCGCGCGTCTGTGTGTGTGACCTGTCATGAGTGTGCGCATGTCTCAAGTTCTCTGTTCCCGCCGTCCCGGCGTGTCTAATGGTCTCTCCGACGGGCCCCCAGTCTCTCCACGCGCGGCGCCTCGCCGCCGCGCGCGCCGGGCCCGGCCCGCCGGCGCCGCGCCCGCGCGGGCGCGCGGGCGCGCGACTAGGTCCAGCCCTGGGTGGCGCAGGTTGTGACATTTGGCGATTCCGCGACTTACTGGGCCCCTGAGCCGCTACCCGTGTGCGATTTTTTGTGGCCCGGGCATGATACTGATAGTAAACGGGTCAGAACCGGCCAAACACAGGCTACAGCCCCCCACACACACGCGCCCGCCATAGCTCCTGGAGAGCATGCGCGAGTGACGCGCTACAAGCCGCGACGCCGCGAGAGTGGCATCAGAGGCAGGAACGACGCTTGCTGCACCTCGCAGCTGCACCGAGTGTGCTCGCAGTGTATGCCACGGCCACCGCCTGCGGCATTGCTCTCGTGCAGCTAGGCGACGCAGGTCCATCAGCAGGGCTCATCCAATGCGAGCGCACATTGTGCGTAGCCGCAGGCAGGTGGCAGTGCACGGCCGCACACCGGCTGTGGCGGCTCGTATGCCCCCGGCAGTGCTGCTAGTCATTAACTTGCGTATTAGGGCCGCAGCAGACTGCTGCTGTGGCAGCAGCAGCAGCCTGCTCCAGCAGCAGCCTGCTGCCTGATTCAGTCAAGCCAGCGGCGCAGCGAGGCGTGCAGAATTTGCGTGGTTTTGTTCCTCCTGAGGCTGAGCGCATTCGAGCCCTTCGACCGGAGTTGGATGGTACCACGCGTCTCACTGAGACGCGGGGTACTGGCCATGGCCGGACTACGGAGCGTGAGGTGGCGAGCGGAGCGAGCGACAAAACAACGAGAAAAACACGGATCTGACGATTGTCACAGAACGTCAGATCTTGCGCCACCCAGGGCTGGACCCAGTCGCGCGGCTTGCCGCTGGCGGTGGCGCTGCCCCGCCGGCGGCGCCCCGCCGGGGCGGCGGGGGGCGCTAGGGGGGGCGCGGCCGCGCGCGGGTATACATTGAATTTATTTAGACTCCATCTCCAACCGAACAGACAACGGGGCGTTCGAGCGGGGGGATGCGCGCAGATCGTACGAGAGGCAGAGTGGTCCTCTCCACAGAGCAAGCAGATAGCAGCCCCCCCCCCCCCC
>NW_005202303.1:414480-424424 GCF_000372725.1 Emiliania huxleyi CCMP1516 | reverse complement strand
CCCCCTTGGGGGGATGGGGGGGGGATCCTTTTTTCGGCCGACGGGGCCAAGTGAAGGACCCCGGGGGATCCAGTTGTTGTTCCTTGGCCCAGGTTTTTGTAAGCAGCCGGGCGACACCTCGAAGGGCGAGATGTAGCCCGCGACCTCGCCGCACGCCTTGCAGTTTGGGTACGGCTCGACGAAGATCGCCTGTTGGACGGCTCCGAGAAGGCTCTCGGGCGGTTCCGACAAGGCACTCGGGGTGAGGTCGGGTTGTACAGATGGCCTTGCCGACTGCGTCGCCGACATTCTCGACCTGGTGCGCCATGGCCGGGAAGATCGGCGCCGCGCCCGCAGGGACCTCCGCCACGCCGCCCTCCTCGCCCAGCTTGGTCGGCGTCGGAGGGCCCGCAATCTGGGACAGTCAGTGGGGGGAGGGGGTGCGGGGTGGGCGGCTGGCCGGAGTGGGTGCTCTGTCCGACCGCCACCGCCGCCGCCACCGCCGCCGGCGGCGGCGCCCTCGCCGCCACCACCCTCACCGCCGCCGCCGCCCTCGCCGCCGCTCCCTGAACCACCACCGCCGCCCGCACTGCCGCCGCCCCCGCACCCACACCGGGCGGTCAAGTCGCCTTGAGCTTGCAGTCGGTGATGAAGTACATGGAGTGGATGGGGTGCTCGTGCGGGACGTCCTTGGCGCCTGCGGTGCGGCGCCGTGGTTGAAGTCCCTGGGTGAGGTGACGGAGTGAGGAAACGTGGGCCGTTGGCTGCACCCGGAGGAAACGTCATCTCAACCAGGCGGGCCACGTCGGGGATCTCAGCGATTGTTTTGTAGAGGTCCGGGCTCGCGGCGCAGCAGTCGGGGAGGCCGCTCGAGAAGGAGAAGGGACCGGACATGCCTGAGCGACTGAAATCGGTACTCAATCAAGGGCGTGTGCGCCTGACCGAGACTCGCTCTCTGAGCGCCTGCTGGGGCGGTCTTTGGCTCGTCAGCGGCGTCGACGGGATCGGTGCAACACCTCATCTCGGGGCGACGAGCCTTGGGTTAGGGAAGGGCGGCCTCTAGGGCGAGACCTTTGGCCCGGGCGAAACGGGGGTACACTGGAAGTGCCCACCTTTGACACCCCCAGATTGCGCCGCGAAGTGGCGGCGTTTCTTTCTTTTTCAGTTTTCTTACTAATTCTGGGACTAAAAAGAAAGAAAGAAATCGGACAACCCAAGGGAGGGATGGGAGGACGGCACGCCGCCACCACACAGGGATTTTAAGGAGAGGGGTGTGGGACTCTCTCTCTCTCTCACGGTCTAAAAGTTCTTTTGAAAGCGCACGCCGCGCCGGTCGTGATCAGTTTTGATCGGTCCGCCTAAGAGGAAGTACGTTCGTAAGAACTGATACATATACTTTTTGTGCGTGGAGCGTCTTCCCCTTTTGCGCAGCAACACCTTAAACTTTTAGGCCCTCCAAATTCGGGTCGGAGCGTAGCGGAGTGGGCCCCGAGTTTGAAAAAGGGCGACGGACGCTTGCGTCCTAGCCTCCAACAACGCCTCCCCGGCGCAGAGGGGCCCCCGGAGGGATGCTCAACCGCTCCACGCCACGCCGCTCGCGGCGGTCCTATTCCCAGCTCCGCTGAGGGCCCGCGACGTTATTTAGTTGGCGAAGGCTCCTGGAGAGCCTGCACCCCTCGCTCAGCCCCTCAACCATGATGCTCCCCAACACCGCCGAGGCGCTCGCAAGCAAGGTCCCCGTCCTGGTCCTCACCGGCTTCCTCGGCAGCGGCAAGACGACCCTCCTCAACCACATCCTGACGGCGCCGCACGGAAAGCGGCTCGCCGTCATCGAGAACGAGTTTGGCGAGGTCGGCGTTGATGACGCGCTGCTCGCGGAGAACACGAGGGTGCAGCACGAGGAGCAGATCATCGAGATGATGAACGGCTGCATCTGCTGCACGGTCCGTTCGGACCTGATCGCCGTGCTCCAGAAGCTCGCCGCACGAGTCCGGGCGGGCGAGCTGCGCTTGGACGGCATCCTCATCGAGACGACGGGGCTCGCCGACCCGGCGCCTGTGGCGCAGACCTTCTTCGTCGACTACTCGGTCAAGGCCTTTGCGCGCCTCGACGGGATCGTCACCCTCGTCGACGCCAGGCACATCGAGCAGCACCTCGACGAGGAGAAGCCCGAGGGCGCCGAGAACGAGGCGGTCGAGCAGGTCGCCTTCGCGGACCGGCTGCTGCTCAACAAGGTGGACCTGGTGAGCGAGGCCGACCTCGGCCGCGTCGAGGCGCGGCTCCGCGCCATCAACCGCTTCGCGCCGATCCAGCGCTGCGAGCAGGCGGCCGTCGACGTCGGCTCCCTCCTCGAGACGAGAGGCTTCGACCTCGAGCGAACCCTCGAGATGGACCCAGGTAAAGTAGCAGCGCCCCGCTCCTCGTCCCTCGCCGAGCCGGGCCGATCTCACCCAGCCGCGCCCTCGGCGTAGGCTTCCTCGACACGGAGGGAGAGCACGTGCACGACGAGACGGTGACGTCGCACGGCTTCCGCGAGGCGCGCCCCCTCTCCCTCGACCTGCTCAAGGAGTGGATGTGCAGCACGCTGCTGCCCGAGGCGGGGCCGCGGCTCTACCGCATGAAGGGAGTGATCCACGTCGCCGGCTCCGACACAAAGTTCGTCTACCAGGCGCGTGCCACTGGGCGTCGGAGGGGTGGGACGCAAGCCGTGACGCGCCCTCCGGGCCCCACAGGCGGTGCACATGCTCAACATCGGCGGATTCACCACGCCGTGGCGCGAGGGGGAGCAGAGGGAGAGCAGGCTCACCTTCATCGGCAAGAGCCTCGACAAGGCGGCGCTGCAGCGCGGCTTCGAGAGCTGCATCGACACGCCCGAGAATGTCGCCACCCGGCTGGCCAGTCTGGGCATGGGCCGCCTCCGCTTCTCGGTCGGAGATGCCGTGCGGTGCTGCTACTCGCGCGCTTGGGTGGCGGGCACCGTTGTCAAGCTCGCCCACTGGGCAGGCCGGTCCATGTGCCCGTACCAGGTCGAGCTGCGCGACGGCACCCTCATCTACGCGCCCCACGACACGGACGCCTTCATCCGGGCCGGCGAGCGCGGCCGAGCGCCGCCCGCGCAAGCAGCCGTCCCCAAGCCCCCCGCGCCGCCGGCCGCCCCGGCGGGGCTGAGTGGCTGGGCGTCGTTCTTCAGCAAGCAGGGCAAGCCGCCGGTCGGCGGTGCCGTAGAGGCCCCGTGCTCTGACCTCGCCCGCGAGGAGCGGGCGTCTGCCCCCGCCCCCGCAAGCGACGACGAGCGGGTCCCCGTCCTGGTCCTCACCGGCTTCCTCGGCAGCGGCAAGACGACCCTCCTCAACCACATCCTGACGGCGCCGCACGGAAAGCGGCTCGCCGTCATCGAGAACGAGTTTGGCGAGGTCGGCGTTGATGACGCGCTGCTCGCGGAGAACACGAGGGAGCAGCACGAGGAGCAGATCATCGAGATGATGAACGGCTGCATCTGCTGCACGGTCCGTTCGGACCTGATCGCCGTGCTCCAGAAGCTCGCCGCACGAGTCCGGGCGGGCGAGCTGCGCTTGGACGGCATCCTCATCGAGACGACGGGGCTCGCCGACCCGGCGCCTGTGGCGCAGACCTTCTTCGTCGACTACTCGGTCAAGGCCTTTGCGCGCCTCGACGGGATCGTCACCCTCGTCGACGCCAGGCACATCGAGCAGCACCTCGACGAGGAGAAGCCCGAGGGCGCCGAGAACGAGGCGGTCGAGCAGGTCGCCTTCGCGGACCGGCTGCTGCTCAACAAGGTGGACCTGGTGAGCGAGGCCGACCTCGGCCGCGTCGAGGCGCGGCTCCGCGCCATCAACCGCTTCGCGCCGATCCAGCGCTGCGAGCAGGCGGCCGTCGACGTCGGCTCCCTCCTCGACATCCGCGGCTTCGACCTCGAGCGAACCCTCGAGATGGACCCCGAGTTTCTGTCGACCGACGGCGAGCACGCGCACGACGCGTCGGTGAGCAGCGTTGGCATCAATGAGGAGGGAGAGGTCGACTTTGAGCTCGTCCAGGACTGGGTGCACACGCTGCTGCAGACGCAGGGCGCGCGGCTCTACCGCATGAAGGGCGTGCTCTCCGTCGCGGGCCGGCGAGAGCAGCTCGTCTTCCAGGCGGTGCACATGGTCTTCAAGTGGACGAGCGAGCTCCGGCGCGACGAGGAGACGGGGCGGCGCAGCAGGCTCGTCGTCATCGGCAAGGACCTCGACCACGCCCAGCTGCGGGCGGACTTTGCGGCCTGCGTCCTCTCTCCGGCGCTGACGGCGAGGAAGGCCGCGCTGGCGGCAAAGGCGGAGCAGGTCTGCCGGTGGGCGCGCGAGCTGCTCCCGACCGCCTTTGCGGGCGAGGCAGCGACCGTCTGCGAGGTGCGGCGCAGCAAGCCGGAGTGCCCGATCGAGACGGTAATCAAGGTGATGCTGCGCAAGCCAAAGGAGCTCACGGTCTGCAAGCCGCTGGTCGCCGTGACGCGTGAGGACATCGCCGGCGTGATGCGCAGTTGGAACGACGTGCTCCGCCGCGGCGCGACGGTGCGGGCGTTGGCGGAGCAGGCGCTCCCCCAGGCGGTGCGAGGCGAGAGGGTGATTGTGGACGAGGATGAGGCACAGCATGTGACGGGCGACGACTTTGAGACGGCGATCCACGTGCTCTGCTCGCCGCCGTGGTCGATGAAGGTGCTCCGGCGCCTCGAGGAGGTGACGCAGCAAAACGTCAAGGAGGTGATGGCCTTGGCGTCGCTCTGCGGCTCGCACGGAGTGCCGTCCGTCCGGTAAGAGCACCAATAAATAAATGAACAAAGAGTTAGACAAACCCAAAACACCAAGCCGCGACGTGCATTACGAGCTCTCGTAGGAATAAAATGGTCAAACTCTGAGACGAGATGGGATTTAGGGATAGAGCTGTCAAACGTTAACTTTGGGCCTAACAGTTGCACTATTGTTGGCTGAAATCCTTAACGTTGTTCAAGTGTTCATCCCAGCCCATGCTGTTACTGTTTGTTACTGTTGTTACTGTTGTTCAGCGGCCAGCAAGCAGAAAACGGCAAAAAACCCGGGTAAAACCCGAGAATACCCGGAATTTTCCAGGTATTTTCGGGTATTACCCGCACTGGACGCTGGAGGTCGTCGTGGGTCACTGCCAGGCCTTCCTTATTGTTGTTCAGCCGGCCTAACCCTGGTTCACTTAGAGAAAATTTGCTTCGCGCCGACACTGTGCGAGCCCGCAGCGTGCACTCAGCCCGTCCCAAGGGTCCCTGTCGCGGCCTGTGACTGTGCCCGGGTGTGCGGCAGCCATGGCAAGCGCTACGAGCTGCTGCGACCGCCCACTCTTGCATCGGCGGCACTCCTCGCCGATGACCCAGCCGAGCGAGCGTCGGCGGCGGGTTGGAAAGGTGGGTGCTTGGCACAGCGGTTCGCCGCGACGACGTATGAGTCTCGCACAACACCCTGGGTACAGAGGGCGCTGGCTTTGTCGCCGGCTCGCTCGATGGTTGCTGCCAGACCGCCCACAGCCAAGCTGCAGCGTGTTGCGTGCTCTGCCTCTTCTTTGCGCCTCGCCTGCTGATGTGTCGTCGACGCCTATTCCGGGCATGTTGTGTGGTGCTGCGCTGCTCGCTCTCCCTCGGCGACAAGGGCGATAACGGGCGCCACCAGACCAACTCTTCCAGATTGGTGGGATTCGGGTTTGTGCTGGTCTGCCCGCTGGCGTGGACCTCCACTCGGCTCACCCAGACCGACCTGGCGGCTGCGGGCGCGCACTGTTGCGGCCATGTCTGCGGCTTTGTGCCGAGTCTAAGCCTTCTATTCTTCACCCGCACTCAAAGGACGTCCCCCACCTGACCTCCTTGAGACCTTCGGTCTCACCTCACAAACTTCACAAGCCTCAAGCGTGACCCCTGCCTGCCAGTCGTGCCAGACCACCAGAGAAGAGAGAATGAGCAGCGCTGAGCGTTCGTGCCTACGAGTTTTGTTTTTGTAGCGCGTGCCTTCTCGGCGGAAGAAAGAAATCGCTCCCGCCGCGTCGTCATCGCTGTTGCCACGAGTTGCTGTGCGACAGGTACGGAGGTAGACCGGAGAGCGACGGTCTTCATGTCGCGTGCTGCACGCAATAGCAGCGTGTCCGAGGCGTCGGAGCTCTCGCAGGCGCCGCCTCTGCGGCGCCGGGCTGCTCTTCGCTCCTCCAGCGGCAAGGGCAACACAGCTGGCGACGGACCGGCTGGAGCAAACAGCGGGAGACAGCAGGCGGCGCCGGCTGGCTCGAGACCTGCGCAGCGAGGCCGTTCCCGTGAGCGCCCCGCTGGCACTGCCAGCGTGCCCGAGAGCCCCGACGCTCTCATCCGCGCGTGCAAGAGGCAGACCCGCTCGCTGCAGCGGGACCGCATGATCGAGCACCGCGACGCCGCCAGGCAGGCACAGCAGGCTGGGGCGGTGCGGCGATCAGCCAGCGCCAGGCGTACAGAGCCCGCGATGCGGCCCGGCACCGCCGCCGCGACGGAGGGAGCGGCCAGCGCGTCGGCGTCCGAGCGGGATCCGGCGGCGCCACCGCGTCCGCAGACACGCTCTTGCGCCGCCGCCGCCAACTCTACAGCAGCGGGAGATGCCAACGCACGGCAAGAGGCGGTGGCGGCGGCGCCAGCGCCGCGGGAGCCGGCTCCTGCGGCGGCACCCGCGGCGGCACCCGCGGCGCGGAGGACGGCGGTGTCGGCAGCTGCCGAGGCAGGTGGCGGTGCTAGGCGCAGGGTGGCGGCGGGTGGCGTTGGCGGCTCCTCTAGCCGGGCACGCTCGGCGCCGCCTGGCGGGCGGCGGCGCAACGACCCGCCACCATCCGCGGCGCTGCTGGGCAAGAGGCGCACGCGGAGCGGCGTCGGGTCGCGGCCAGGGCAGGAGGTGGAGAGGCGGGAGGTGCCGGGGTACGACCGCTGCGAGCTCTCCGACGGCGACTACGACAGCGAGAAGGAGCAGATGGGGCGACCGCCCGCGCGGGCGGCCAAGGCGGCGACGGCCCGGTCGCGCAATGAGGCCGAGGAGGAGCAGCGCGAGGAGGAGGACCGCTTCGTCGCGATGTACGACGACAGGAGCGACGCGACGACGCCGAGCGAGGGTGCCTTCGGCGGCGGGCGAGCGGCGAGAGCGGCGAGAGCGGCGACACTTGACTTTCCTCTCACATGATGCGCCGCGACCCCTGTAGGTTCTCGCCGCCCTCGGGAGCGAGCAGCTCGCGCGACGCCAACGATGGCGAGAGCGAGAGTGATGAGAGCGACCCGCTTTACGCGGTGCGGAGGATCTTGGCGCTCAAGCGGGTGTGGGGCGGGAAGCTCGAGTACCAGATTGAGTGGGAGCCCGACCCGACGGGAGCGGAGACCTACGACCCCTCCTTCGAGCCCGAGGACAACCTCGCCTCCGCTCTCGTCGAAGAGTTTCGCGAGCAGCACCCGCAGCTGATCGAGCAGGTAGTTCCTGCATTGCAATCCGGATTGCAATCGCCCGGCTGCAGTCGCCTGAGACAGCGACTGTCCCGTTCCATGCTAGGCGCTTGGCGGCCGCGTCGACTCCGTCTGGCCAGTGCCGAACGGTGGTGCGGTGCCGAGCAAGCCTCGCTGCGTCGTGCCGCCTAAGCTGAAGTGGGAGGCGGCGCAGGTGTGGTCGCCGACGTCCGATCGTGCCCTAATCGCCCTTGACGTTGTGTCGACGGGCGGCAAGTCTCCCTTCGCCGTCTCCCTCGCCATGGGCCGCGTCGACGAGGAGGGGCGCGTGAGCAACTCGTTCCACTCGTACGTCAAGGTGACGGCGTCGCCACCCGCAGGCGAGAGCTAGCGACGCACAAGCCACTCCCTCGCCGCCCTCGCTCGTCTGCCACTCCCTCGCTTGCCACCCCGAGCCGCCACCCCCGAGCCGACACGCCGCCACCCCCGCTTCCGCCTACCGCTCTCCCGCCTCCCCCTCCTCTCTTGACCCGCTTCTCGCCCGCCCTACCAGCGCTCTCCCGCGCACTCCTAGCCCTCTCCCACCCTCTCTGCCCCTCCTCCTCGCCCACCTCCCCACCACCCGTCCGCACAAGCCGCTATCAAGCCTAATCAGTCATCGGCCCTCGTGTCCACAAGGCTTCACCGTCCACCAGCGCTCCTTCGACGACGTGCAGCGGGACGCGTCGGAGGGCTTCGCAGCGGTAGGCGCGAGATTAAGAACGAGATTAAGAACTTCAAGACGGACTTCAGCCAGCGTGAGCGGCTGCGGCTTGGCCTCCCTCCTGGTGGCAGGAGCAACTGCGCTGGCTGCCTGCTACTCTGTGAGGAGGTGGAGGGCTCGTCGCAGCAGACGCCGGGGGGGCACGCACGCTTCTATCTGCCTAGCGGCCTGCGTGTCCCGGAGCCACGGTTGGGCTGCGTCGTGTGCAAGGTCAACCTCTGCAAGAAGTGCAGGAGGCCTGTGGCCAAGGGAGGCTGGGACCATGTTGGCTACTGCCATGGCCAGCTCCCTCCAGTCTCTGGATGAGTGAGAGTGTGTGTGAGCGTGTGTGGGCCGGTCTTGGTGTGAAGAGCCTCCCGGGGAGCTCGCTTGAACCGGGGCGCAGGCGGCTTCTATGAGCCACCTTACTGCTGTGTGAACCCAACAGCATCACATTCCACACACTGATGCTCCCTAGAGTAGTACTGGGTGCCCTAGGGTGCACTCACATCTTGCATTCAAGGGGAGGGTCAGGCGTTCGGAGGCTTAGCTCTGGGGGCCTCCCCGGGGTGTTCAACCCTTGGTGACGGCGGCCTCCATGTGCCACCATATCTCTCTGTATTCGCGCAAGCAGCCAATACAACACCCTCATACTCCCTAGGGTGGTCCTGGGCACTCTAGGGGAGCGCTAGAACACTTGGCGCCAAAGGGCGGGTTGGGGCGGGTTAAGTGAACGTTAGCTACTGTTGTTGGGGAGCCCAACTGTTGTTCTGTTGTTACTGTTAACACTAGCAACACTGTTCAACTCTTAACGTTTGACAGCTCTATTTAGGGACAGGTGTCTCCCCGCCCTGCAGCTGCACGATCTTGGTAAATAAATAAAAACGGACACCTCTCTACTGTGAGATGGGTAAAAAGGAACAGGTCCCCGCCCTTGCGATCTTTGTGCAGGGTTCTTTGTACGATCTTGGTGTGACTTGGCCGAGGGCGATTTTTTCTTTTTGACATTTCGAATAAAAACGGACACCTCTGAGATGTGAGATGGGTAAAAAGCAACAGGTCCCCGCGCCCGTGCGATCTTTTGGTTGTGTGCAGGGACCTCGCACGTCGCAGCTGTTCTTTGTTTTAGCACTTCAACACGCACGGGACTCAGTCAGACGACCGCGTCGGTCCAGATGACCGCGTCAGAGTCAGACGACAGACCGAGATTTTTCTCGCCCCGCGAGTAATGGAAATCTCTACGCAAGACCAGTAGATCGTTGGGGTAGAGATAGTAGATTAAGACTGGAGATCCTAGCGGATCTCTCACACGGACACGCCCAAGTCTCGCCAGTAGATCCCTCCAGTCCGGTTCCCCATTCAAGACTAAAGATCGAAGATTGAGATTGTGGGTTGCAGATCGCTGAGCAGCAACACGGGCCAAAATGTGGAGATAGGAGATGGAGAATGCAGATTGTAGATCCTAGCGCCCAGCCATCCGCCCCAGATGTGAGATCGAAGATTGAAAATGGAGGTCGTAGATTGCTGCCGGCGCGGCGACAGTGGCCAAGTAGAAGATTGGAGATTGGAGATGAGCGAAGAAGAATGGTCACTGTGAATGAATCCATAGCGCATCTCCTTGAAGGTTTGAGCCAGCCGCCCCCACCAGTGGCAGGCGCCTTGATAGCTGTCACGATGCATCCGAATGGAACCCCGGGGCCTGGCTCAGCGGCGTCATCCATGGCGGCATAAGTGTTCGAAGACAGATTCCTCCTGAGCAACGAT
>NW_005202303.1:412463-414380 GCF_000372725.1 Emiliania huxleyi CCMP1516 | reverse complement strand
TGTTTTAGTTCCTGGGCGGAATGGCGTTCTCTACCTAGCCCAGTTGATGGGTCTGTGGGCCGCGCGCGCAGCGCGCTCCGTGTTTGCAGTCCGCCCTGGCGGACTCGTTTACACTTCCAAGCTCAAGCCAGGCGCCGCAGGCCAATGAAGAGGAGCGCAGATTAAAATGGCGCCAGAGGCTCCCCGGGCCGTCCGCGCACAGAATTTGTCTAAAAACAAAACAAGAAAATCGATGAGACACCACTAGGGACTTGGGGGGCTCTCCGATCTCCATCTCTCCAGTACTCTCCAATCTCCAGCGTCGCTACATCTTAGGCCGGATCCAGTCAGATCTCCGATCTCCATCTTCAATCTCCAATCTCCAACGTCGTCATCTTAGGCCGGATTCAGTCAGATCTCCGATCTCCATCTCCAATCTCCAATCTCCAATCTCGATTCGGGGGCCCGGGGGAGGAGGGGGCTCAAACCTTCAAGGAGATGCGCTATGGATTCATTCACAATGCAAAAGGATCTCCACCCTCTTTTCGCGCCATTTTGCAATCTCCAGTCGGCCCACACGATCTCTAGGCGCCTTTGGCGCGAAGTCAGAATCTCCACCTCTGTCGCAAGATCTCAAGCGACTGCACGCACCAACTCGAGATCTCAGACTCCTCTCGAGCATCTACACCGGAGAAGATTTGCCTCCACCAGTTCTTCAATCTACTGCTGCTCTTGGCAGGAGATTTGCCACTTAAGAGATCTCTAAAAGGCATCTACGATCTACAGTCCACAAGGATCTTCCGATGTTGCGTAGAGATTTCCATGTATGCGCCCCGCCCGCCCAATTCATATTCAAAATGATGTATGAAACCGAGATATGTCACACGCCAGTACAGTTCATATTATACAATGTAACTCAACTATTGACACAAAGATATACGAATCGATCTCGACGCGCGCTCTCGATGCGCGTGCCTCTAGCTAGTGCTCGAGGGCGGTCGTCGCCGCGCCTACCCGCCGCAAGAACTCGGACAGGCGGTCGCTCGGCGGAGAGCCGCGCAGCGTGAGCCCTTCCGCCGACACGCTCGCCTCCGCCTCGAGCTCCGCCTTCGGGGGCGAGGGACCCGCGGTGAGGTGCCCGCCGCAGCGTCCGCCCTCGCGCCCCCTCCCTCCTCTCGCAAGGCGCCTCATACAGCAGCTCCGCCTCCGCCACACTCATCACCTCGAGCCCTCCGCTGGCACCGCTGCCGCCGCTACGGGCCTAAGAAGCACACGCGACTTCAGGCGTGGTCATTCGAGCACAGAGCGGCGAGTCAAGCACGCCGCGACAGCCCTCGCCTCCTCCTCCACCTCCTCCTCCTCGCTCTCCTCCTCGAAGTCCTCAAAGTTGAAGATGCCGTCTTCCGACCCCGCCGCGCTTCCCGACCCGCGAATTAGCGCCTGCTGCAGCCGCTCCGATGCGCCGCTGCTGAAGACCAGCCGCTGTAGGGCGGAGATGTTGGAGGCGGCGTGGGCAGTCGCCATCTGGAACGTGGATATGCAACGGTGGCATAAAGTGAATGATACACCGTCGCAAAACTGCATTGGGTCTCGAGTTCGAATCCCGCAGTTCGACTCGGCGCAAAAAACCCAGACGGGCGTTGTCACTGGTTCGAAACCCACCTTAGCGTTCACCCGCTATCCGCCGGTACCCAAACCGGATGCATCTCCGCACGACCCAGGAATGCAGATTTGCGACGGTGTATCATTCACTTTATGCCACCGTTGCATATCCACGTTCCAGATGGCGACTGCCCACGCCGCCTCCAACATCTCCGCCCTACAGCGGCTGGTCTTCAGCAGCGGCGCATCGGAGCGGCTGCAGCAGGCGCTAATTCGCGGGTCGGGAAGTGCGGCGGGGTCGGCAGACGGCATCTTCAACTTTGAGGACTTCGAGGT
>NW_005202303.1:401026-412363 GCF_000372725.1 Emiliania huxleyi CCMP1516 | reverse complement strand
CTCGCCGCCATGCTGCGGGCTAAGACGCTCTCGCTGCCGTACGGCGGAGCCAGTGGCGAGACGGGGGTCTGGGTGGGGGCTCGGGAGGGGGAGGCCGCGGCGGGCCCGGCCGTGGAGGCGCCTCTGGACGAGCTCGAGGTGCGACGGTGTATCATTCACTTTATGCCACCGTTGCATATCCGGATATGCAACGGTGGCATAAAGTGAATGATACACCGTCGCACCTCGAGCTCGTCCAGAGGCGCCTCCACGGCCGGCCCCGCCGCGGCCTCCCCCTCCCCAGCCCCCACCCCGACCCCCGTCTCGCCACTGGCTCCGCCGTACGGCAGCGAGAGCGTCTTAGCCCGCAGCATGGCGGCGAGGGTCGCCGGCGAGACGCGCAGCACGCGGCGCGAGAGGAAGGGGAGCATCAGCGGGAGGAAGTGAGCCTTTATTTACCGTCGGTTTGCCTCAAGTCCTGGCGCGCGACGTATTTCTCTCATGCAGCGTCTGAAACACAGCTTCTCGTGTGCCGCGAAGCTGTGACAAGATATATGCCAAGCCCTCCGGCAAAGCGCCTGCGGACTCACGGTGAGGAGAAGCCCGACGCTCTCTTGTCTGCGCTCGGCGACCAGAACATGGCCGAGCGCGAGGACGCTGAGGCGTGGCAGGAGAGCAAGAGTATTGCCGAGCAGGCGGCGGCGGCGGCTGCGGGAGACGTGACTGAGGAAGCTTCACCACCTCCACCGGCTGGGAAGGGCTGCCGCCGCTCGAGCCGAGTCACCGAGGAGACCAAGGAAAACGTTGCCGCCTCGGTACGCAGCGACCTCAGTGGCCTGAGCGGCCGCGAGATTGCACGGCCCGCCGGCAACAGCGTCAAGACGAGCGGCGGGCTGCGGGTGACAGGGCCGTCGACTAACGATGCGCAGACGGTCTGGGAGGGCATCCCGCTGGCCGGAAAGCAGCTGCTGCTCGATTGCGTCAACGCGGAGATCGACCACGCGCTCAAGTTCCCAGCGGTGCGAGCAGTCGTGCAGACTCGGCACCTCGCGTGCCGCAAGGGCTCGACTAGCATCGCGGGCGGCGCAGCGCAGCTGCGGACAGAGATCTCTTTCTGGCGGGCCCTCCGCAAGGTCGAGCAGTGGGAGCAGTCGGTGGCGAGGGGAGAGGTTGGCGACGAGGCCGAGGCCGAGGGGCGGCGCCGGGAGGCGATGGCAGCGGCGACCTTCTCCGAGTCGGCCGCGGAGGAGGAGAAGGCGGAGGAGGAGAAGGCGGAGGAGGAGGACGAGGACGAGGAGGAGGACGAGGACGAGGAGGAGCCCACAGTAATGGACGAGGCCCAGGCGGCGATTGTGCAGGCCGAAGCTGAGGCTGAGGCTGAGAAGGAGGCGCTGGCGGAGTCGAAGGCGGACGATGCGGAGGATCGGACTGGTGTGGGTCCGCCCACCGTCTCCTGCTTTGCCCGGGCGTCAGTCGCAGCGATCTGGCGTCAGTACGGGCTTCTTGCGGCCGACTACCAGCTGACGTTCGGACCGTACCAGCGCTGGAAGCTGCGGCACGTTGCGATGCGGAAGCTGCTGATGGACGGCCTGGTGCTGCGCTCTTTTCAGCTGCCTGTGCCCCATCTTTCTGGCTTTCAGTCCTCGTTCCGTGTCCGTAGGTGGCCGCAGCAGCCGTTCGCGGAATGGACTGTGCCTACCTCCTCCGCCTCGGGCTGCTCGCGTCCCAGCTGCGCTACAACACAAAGCTTGAGATCGCTGCGGGGCGCGTCATCGGCCGGCAGGGCATAATGTCTTGCTTCTGCTGGACGCGGACCCTCGCGCCACAGCGGCCGCTCACAGTCGTGCAGGCGAGCGAGGAGGCGACGCCAGCGGCGGCAGCCGAGTTCGTTGCGGCGCACGCGGCGGCGGCGGCGAGCGAGCGCGCGGCGGCCGAGGAGAAGGCGAAGGAGGAGGAGGCGCGGGCGCAGGTGGACGAGCTCATCACGCTCGATCCGGACCTGAGCAGCGTCAGGGAGCTGGCGCGGCAGCTGGCGGTGCAGCACGACAAGAAGTCGCTGTTCGTCGGCGTGCAAACGTGGAAGACCGGGCGCGCGGGCCTCGGGGATCCGGCCGTCAAGGCGGGCGGCGCGGCGGTGCTCGCGTACCTCAAGACGGTCGACTGGCCGGCGCTGCGCGAGGCCAAGCTGCAGCGCGACGCGGCGCTCGCGGCGGCGGAGGCGGCGGAGGCGGAGGCGGCGCCAGCGGCCGAGCGCGCGGCGGCCGAGGCGGCGGCGAAGGAGGAGGAGGCGCGGGCGCAGGTGGACGAGCTCATCACGCTCGATCCGGACCTGAGCAGCGTCGCCGAGCTGGCGCGGCAGCTGGCGGTGCAGCACGACAAGAAGTCGCTGTTCGTCAGCATCAGAACGTGGAAGACCGGGCGCGCGGGCCTCGGGGCGCCGGCCGTCAAGGCGGGCGGCGCGGCGGTGCTCGCGTACCTCAAGACGGTCGATTGGCCGGCGCTGCGCGAGGCCAAGCTGCAGCGCGACGCGGCGCTCGCGGCGGCGGAGGCGGCGGAGGCGGAGGCGGCGCCAGCGGCCGAGCGCGCGGCGGCCGAGGCGGCGGCGAAGGAGGAGGCGGCGCGGGCGCAGGTCGACGAGCTTCTCGTGCTTGCCCCTGCGCTGGGAGGCGTCGCCGAGCTGGCGCGGCAGCTGGCGGTGCAGCACGACAACCCGTCGCTGCTCAATGGCGTGCAGAAGTGGAAGTGCGGCGCGGACCTCGAGGCGCCGGCCGTCAAGGCGGGCGGCGCGGCGGTGCTCGCGTACCTCGAGACGGTCGAGTGGCCGGCGCTGCGCGAGGCCGCCGCGTCAGCCGAGCCCTCCTCCTTCCGCCTCTTCTTCGGTGGGGGTCTCAAGACTCCGACGCCGGAGGCTGGAGAGCTGCTCGCGGAGTACGTCATCACGGACTTCTACCTCAGCGACATCTCTCTGCGCACCAACGCCGACGGATCGCCCGCCATCTTCGACACGCAGATCGGCAAAGCGATGCTCTCCCTGGCCAAGGAGACGCGCGCGCTCGAGCACGAGCCTTACAGCCCGGAGAAGCCCATGACGGACCCACACAAGATCGCGGTCGTCATCGTGAGCGCGCTGCGCAAGGCGCTGTTCACAGAGGCGACCCTCTCCTCGGGGTGCGGCGGCTCGGCGGTCATCTTTGCGCAGCCTTTCGCGATCGTGGACAGCGAGGGCGACTTGCACGGCCGCCCGGACATGATCCTTTTCGCGCGCAAGGCATTCGCGCCACTGTCTCCGCCCCCCCGCTTCTTAGATTTTTGACCTCCTCCCTGCCCCTCCTCGCAGCACCCGAGGGTGATCCCCTACCTCCGCTCGACTGTGTGAGGCCGTACGCGACACTTGTCTGCCGAGACGCACTGGCATGCCGAGGCGGCCATGCCCACGCTGGACGGCGACGAGGCGGCTCAGCGGGAGGCGCATATACGCGCCACCGAGCGTGGTGTGGCCGGGGCCCCGCGCCGGTGAGGCGACGGCCGGAGTGAGGAGACTCAGTGTGTTCGGCACCAGGCTACATTACGTTCGACGCAATTCTCCAATGCCTTTGCTCGGCGCGCGCATTCTTTCGGGAGGAGGAGGGGACATGGACATGAGTTGCACGCTCGGCCATATTCTGGTCGCCGAGCGAAGACAGGAGAGCGTCGGGCAGCGCCTCACCGTGAGTCCGCAGGCGCTTTGCCGGAGGGCTTGGCATATATCTTGTCACAGCTTCGCGGCACACGAGAAGCTGTGTTTCAGACGCTGCATGAGAGAAATACGTCGCGCGCTAGGTCGCGCGCCAGCACTTGCAGGCAAACCGAGGGTAAATAAATATTTTTGCGCGGATGAACGCGAGCTCGTGGGGTCCACCAGTGCACCGCCTGCCTCAAGTGCTGGCCTCAGTTCAAGGCGCGAGATAAGGGGAGATATAAGGAGATGTGGGGAGATGTGAGAGCACCGCCGTGCCGGTGACGCTCGCGACCCCATGATGCCAAGACCTTGCGCAAAGACACTCTTCTCCGCCTCGCTCCTCTCCTCCCCCTTTTGGCCCCGCTGCGGCAGACTGCAAAAGTCCCAAAAGAGCCCCGTGTCGTTGGCCGCTCCACTTGGCCGGGAGGCTCGGATGCGGCGGCAGGCGGCGGCCTTCAATGCGACGATGGTCTCCGGCGCGGCGGTGCGGGTCGACGTCTCTCGCTCGCCCTTTACAGTCACGCTCGACGAGGCGGAGGCGCAAACCACGTCTCGCCGCG
This sequence comes from Emiliania huxleyi CCMP1516, assembly GCF_000372725.1. NCBI lineage: Eukaryota > Haptophyta > Isochrysidales > Noelaerhabdaceae > Emiliania > Emiliania huxleyi. The sequence goes on along the minus strand of NW_005202303.1, from coordinate 408,106 downwards.
TGCTGCGCGTCTCGCCGGCGAGAGGAAGGGGAGCATCAGCTCCGATGGGCAGCCGCGGGGCGACGCCCGACGCGTCGCACGCCCACGGCAGCCCTCCCGGTGCGCACGCTGCGCTCAGCAGGGCGAGCTGCTCGTCGTGCGCCACGACGCACGCGCCTCCCTCGGGCGTGATGCGCAGCAGCGGCAGGGGCCTGCCGCAGAAGAGGTGCCGGAAGAGGGAGCGCAGGCCCAGAGCCAGCACCAGGTGCCGCTCCTCGTGCGAGCGAACAAAGATGGCGGCAACGTCCTTCCCGCTCAGCCCGACGGACACCTCGTTGTACAGCGAGGGCTCCGGCCGCTCGCCACCAGCGTGCTGCCACACGGCGTGCCTGCGGTCCGCCTCCTCGTTGGCGGCGCGGAGCCCTTCGAGGGAGGAGAGGCGTAGCCGGCATGGACCGCTCAGCGTGACGGTGCCGTCGGCGCCGACATGAAGGTGGTGCTCCGTCTTGGCGAAGACGCCCGACGGCCAGCAGAGGGCGTGCTGCAGGTCGACCGCACCTAATCAAGGCTCCGAGCAGGCTCCGGAACCAGGAGCGTTTCGACCCAGAGAAAGGGTCGTTCTCGCACCGCCGTCGAAGATCAAGCCGACGGCGCCCGGGCGGACGCGGCCATAGAGGTGCATGTGTCCTGATGGCGGCAGGAGGCTGGCCGAGGTTCGAAAGCGGCCACTGGCTTTCAGACGGCGGAGCAGCGACAGCCAGTCCGAGTTGCGGACGGTCTTGGCGAGCGCGCGATGCCTGTGAATCAGAGAGAGAGCGGCGGCGGCCGCCACCGCCTCGTCGCCGTCAGCTGCGCGCTTGTCGACGACAGTGCAAGGCGCCATGCAAATGAGCTGCCCGTCAACGACAGGTCGTGAAGGCTCTGCGACGCTGATCGCCAGCCATGCAATCAAGCGCGTTTTGTGCTCGTGTGAACAGAGTGAGAAGTGTGAAGGCAGGAGCCTTCGCCAGGTCGTGTGAAGAGCACTGATGCCGCAGTGAGTGAGTGTTCCCGGGCCCTGCGGGGAACTAAGTCGGCGCAAGTTAGTCTGTGAGCTGGACGAGGGCTAGTGGTGCGCCGTGGCGGATCAAGTGGTGAAGTGCTCCCGGGAGTCGTGCGGTCGGAGGCCGGGACCTAACTTAGTGTGCGGAAGTGAGTGCCTCCGGCCGGCCGCGAGGGGAGTGGTCCGGCGGGCCGCTCGCAGTGCCCTTCGCCGGCGGACGGAGAGGCGGGCTCGGCTACCACGCGCACTAAGTTAGTGCGCGTAGTGAGTGGGCCGCCGGCGAGCGGGCTAGTGGGTGAGTGCCTCCTGCCACCCCGCGCACTAAGATAGTGCGCGTAGTGGGTGGGCCGCCTTCTAGTGGTCGGCGAGGCCGTGGCCAGTGCCCCGGCCCTGCGGCGCCGCCTAGTGAGTGAGTGCTCGCCGACCCTCCCCACACTAAGTCGGCATCGGTGCTGTGTTTTTTAGTTGGCGAAGGCTCCTGGTGAAGGAGGTATTTTCTTCTCAATAACAAGGCTGTGAACAGAGTGAGAAGTGTGAAGGCCTTCTAAGCCCGCGGGTAGTCCCCCCCCATCCCCAGGGCCTCCAGGGCTCGCACCTCAACCTCTCACAGGCCAGCGCACAGCGCCATTAGGAGGTATTACCACCCAAGACAGCTTGGAGAGCTCCCGGTAACGCTACATTTCGTAACGATCGTCGCTATTGGCCATCTGCCTCCTGCAGCCTCTGTTGGGGCGGAATGCGCGGGGTTTTCGGCGCGATGCCTCCGGCTAGTACACGGTACTGCTCTGCCGCAAACTCTCCTGCGCTCGCGTGACGTGTGGGGCGCACGCACTGCGCTCGAAAGTCGCGATTTGGCAATAGGCGCTCGAGCCGGCGCGCAGTGGAGGGGGCGCCGCGCAGGGGGATCGGGGGGGTGCGAGAGGGGGCGTGGGTCGGGCGCGCACCGGCCGGCTCCGGGAGCGGCCGTCACGTCGAAGAGGGGACCTGGTGCTGCTCGAATGATGACGCATGCCGCTCTGCTGCGCCGCCGATAGCCCCTCTTCCGAGCCGGCGCGTGGCGGCGAGCCGCGGCCAGTATCGCTGGTGCGGTGGAGGCGGCAGCTTGCATCGGCCGGCAGCGGGTGCGGCCATCACGTCGATGAGGGGGGGTTGTCGGCGACTCGTGTGGCTCGAGGCCTACGCTGCGCCGCCCAAGCCCTACTGCCGATCCAGCGCCTGGCGTTTGGGGCGAGCCGCGGTCGTCGTCGCTGATGGTATATGGCGGCGGCGGCGGCGGCTCGCCCTTCCCTCCGGCCGCAATTCCGATCCCGCCGCGCTCGCGGGAGGTGGCGCGCCCACCGCGGCACGGCCGTGGCTGCGCATACACCTTACGCCCTTTCTCCTCAACGGCTATCCGTGCTTGCTGTGCCCCTGCGTGGTGTGTTTCAAGTTCTTACAACCCAAGGTGATAGAGGGCAAAAAGATCGATTGCGCTCTTGCCGATCCGCACCTACCTAGGCTCTTGGGTGGCGCGCCCCAGCTCTTCACAACGAACCTGGTTCTTCCTCGTAGGAGGTACCGCCAGCGCGTTCTCGCGGCAGCGTCTCTCCGCGTGGGCACGAGCCTCGACGACCGCGCGCCGGGACAGGACGGCGCGGTACCAAGGAGGGACTGGCAGATCGGCCTGGCAGACCTCCTTGGCTCGGCAGAATGGGCATCGCATCGCGCGCGACGGCTCGGATGATTCGCAGGCCGCAATCAGCATCCTCTCGATGCAATCGCGGCAAATCGCGTGCGCGCAGGCATACGCGCCCTGCGGCAGCGCTGGGAGTGGATACGCCTGCTCGCACGCCGGCACGCAGCAGATCGGGCATTCTTCGGCGCGGCGCTGGCTGACCAGCGAGAGCTGCCCAAGTGATGTCAACTCGCCAGCGCGCTCTCGCAGCAGCCGCTCAGACACCGCAGCCTCCAGAGGCGATAAGACACCGGCCATGACGGAGCTCGGGCTGCTCGCAAGCTCGCTCTTCTCGGCGAGAGCCATCGTCGGGTGTGGCCATCGTCGGCGGGTGTGTGGACTGGCTGGTTAGCCCAGCCGACTCCGCGGGGGGGTGGGGGGGTGACTCTCGAGGGGTGGGATCCCTGCGATGTTAGAGGTGGGGATCCCTACCTCGGGGTTAAAAAGGAAGTGGCGTGGGTGGCGCGATCCAAGAAGATGAACACAGCAAGTGATCAAGAAGATGAACACACGCGAATCATACAAGTACGCTTCACGCAGGTCGCTGCGAGAATTGGCGAGAAACTGCGAAGAGAGATAGGTAGGAAGAGGTAGACGCCCCGAGGGTGGGGGCTAGCACCACACTCCTATTGAGCACTTTGAGCACTGGATAGGGTCGATTCCGCGTGGTACGGGGCCTTAAAATCCCTGTGTGGTGGCGGCATGCCGTCCTCCATCCCTCCCTTGGGTTGGCTGTTTTCTTTCTTTTTCGTACGCTTTACGCTTCACGCAAGGGCACTTGAGCACTTGAGCACTGGATAGGGTCGATTCCGCATGGTACGGGACCCCTCGATCGTCTCGCCCTCCCTCACTGGTGTGTTCATTGCACATTGGGGGGGGGGGGGGGGTCATAACAAACAGGATCGACGTGTCGATCGAGCCCGGCCCGCCCGGCTTCGAGCTCCTCTCGTCGTCCGTCGCCGTCTGCCCGCGCTTCGTGGTGATCAATCGGCTGCCAGAGTCGCTGCAGCTGCGGGCCGAGGTGCTCCCCGCGCGGGGGGACGTCGAGCTGCCTGCCGCCGCGCCGCCGCACGTGGAGCTGGCGGCAGGCTCGCGCACCGACGTGTACTGCTTCGAGGTCCTCGAGCCGAAGGCAGTGCTGAAGCAGTGTCACAGCCCCGGCCGGGCCAAGACGCACAAGCACAATCTCTCATAAAGGGAGAGACAGCAACGACAGCCAGAAGTCAGCACTGGATCCCACAAAAGCACAAAAATCTCTCTAAAGCACAGACCCGGGCCCGAAATCGCACGACAGCACCCCATCCCTTCCGGATGAAATCATCTTGCTTGCAAAATCATCTTTTCTTCTTTCTGGACTTCTTTCTCGTCACGGACAAACAAACAACGACAAGCAGTGATGCCTTGCACACCACCCAACCCTACCACCCCAGCACCAACCCTGCCACCCAACCATCAATGGCGGCGTCCCGGAAAAAAGAATAGAGGCTCGCGCAAACGATTGATTAATTCCTCCATTACGGAATTTTGCGGACGACCGATCGCCCTTTTGCGGGTGCCCGTCTACATCCAGGAAGTCTTGCGCCTCCACGCGCTAGACATGGTGCGCCGGCCACTGGCGTTGTTGGCGCTCGCACATCTGAGCTGCGCGCTCGAGCGATCGCCTTGCCCTGCGCTTTGCCTCTTTTCGCGGGAAGATTGGTCGCAAAAGTGTTCGTGGAGAGAGTGGCAGTGCTCGGACTCTTGCTTCGAGTGCCAGCGTCAGCTCTTCTGCCAGCGGAGCACCCACTCGTGGGAGAAAAAGTGTGGCTGGAAGTCCTGCGAATCGGAGGTCGCATGCCGCGACGGCATCTTACCACGGCCGCCGCCACCGCAGCCGCCGCCGCCGCCACCGCAGCCGCCGCCCCCGCCACCGCCACCACCACCGCCGGATCCGCCCCTGATCTTCGTCCCTCCCCCCTCGCCCGCTGGGAGGCCACAGACGTTGCCGGAACTGCAAGCACCGCCGGCGCCGGTGCCGCGGCCACTGCCGCCACCGCCCAATCTGCCAAAAAAGCCACCAAACGTGATATTTATGATCTCGGACGACCTCACCCTCAACACACCCGTGCCGGCCCGCACTCCCAACCTCGACTTGCTGCGAGCGAGCGGCGTCTCCTTCCCGCACACGTACGCCCAGCTGTGCTCCTGCGCGCCGTCCCGCGTCGCTATATTCACCAGCCTGCGCCCAGACCAGACGGGCGGGTGGACCAATGCCAGAGAGGACAAGGTGCGCTTCTTGGAGCCACCGGCGAGTCCTTACACGCTGCTCCCGCAAGCCTTCCGCGACAACGGGTACTATGTGCGTGCCTACGGTAAGCTGCTTCACCGGGGAAGGCGGGCAGCCGGCGCCTCTATCGAGATCCTTCGAAGCGTCGACGCCTACCTCCGGTCGCCAGAGCCCTTTCGATTCTACCACGACAACCGGACCGTGCGCGGCGGTGTCACCAAGGCCGAACTCGAGCGCACCACCGGTGATGTCGATCTTGCTCCATTCGACGCGGGACAGACCGCTGAGGGCATCAGCGTGCCTGACGATGCGTACGAGGATGGGTGGTACGGCGACAATGCCGCGGCGTGGGTGCGTGACTGGCCGGCCAATGCCGCGCCCTTCTTCCTCTGCATCGGCTTCTGGCGGCCGCACATCCCCTTCAACGCTCCAAAGATGTACTGGGACTACTACGGCGCGGCCGAGGTAGCGGCCGCCATCCCAGACAGGTACGACGGCATGCGCCAGATGCCGAGGGGCACGCTCTCCTTCACCGCTCCGGCCGCGGCAGAGCTGCTCTTGCATGGCCAGGACTTCTCAAGCACCGAACAGGAATTCATCCCGCGCACCCCGTTTGGGCTCGGAAACGGAGTGCCCAACTCGACGATGTGTGGCGACCCGCCGATGACGTGCTGGATGCGGCCGACGCCCCTGCTGGCGGACGCGCGCAACTTGCTGCACGGCTACCTCGCGAGCGTCTCGTTTATCGACGCGCAGGCGTTGGCGAGGCAACATCGCTGCCCACGCGGTGGCGCCTTCCCACGCAATGGCCTCTCTGGCTGTAGGTGGGCAAGCTGTTCCACGCGCTCGAGGGGAGCGCGCACGGCGCAAACACCGTCACCGTCTTCACGAGCGACCACGGATATCACCTCGGTGACCGCGGCGGCTTCTGGACCAAGCACACCAACTTCGAAGCGGCGGCGCGAGTGCCGCTCTTCATTGCGGCGCCGTGGCTGCCCGAGCCCGGGACGGAGGCGGCGGGCGTCGCCGAGCTGATTGACATCTACCCGACCTTGGTCGCGATGGTGGAGCGCAAGGCGCCGGGCACGATTTCGGTGCTGCCGAGCCAACGACTGGCGGGGACGTCGTTGCTGCCGACGCTCCTCGACCCGAGGGTCCCATCGAAGGGCGTCGCCTACACTCAGTTCCAGAAAAGGGTGCGCACGCTCGGGCCGGAGCGCGGCGAGCCCGCGAAGCTGCCCAACATGGGCGGCGCGAACTCGAAGCGGGGCGCCAACGGGATGGGCTACTCCGTCCGCGTGCGCGACGCGGGAAGGGACTACCGCTACACCGAATGGTGGAGGACAGCCGACCTAGACGCAATAGTCGCGCCGACGATTGCGGAGGACAACAAGACGAACGTCAACATGGCCTGGTGCGCAAACCCCGCCAACGCGTCTACCTGCGTCGCCGGGCCTGCGGTGCGCGAGCTCTACTACTACGAGGGCGCCTCGCTGATTGAGACGGTGAACGCCATCGGCACCGTGACGGCTGAGATGGCCGCGCCGCTTTCAGATGGGGCGAATCACAACGGGCTCGGGGACGGCTGGAGGCGGTGCTTTGGTCAAGCCACCCCGCTCTCGACGCCGGGTCTCGCCGCCGATCTCACCTGCCTCGTGAGTGGGCTCCCTTCCAAACTGCTCCGGTTTGTCGGCGACTCAAGCAGCCCGTCAGTCCCGCCCTCAAGCAGCCCCACCGCGCCGCCATCACGTCCGCCGCGGGCCGCGCCTCTGCCACAGCCGCTGTCGCCCACGCCGCCACCATCAGTGCCACCGCCGCCCTTCGTAGCACCACCCCTGTTGCCGCCCACGCCGCCGCCCTCCACCTCGCCCTCGCCGCCGCCACCAGCCCCGCCGCCACCCGCCCCTCCGCCGCCCTCGCCGCCGCCGCCCTCCGCCTCGCCCTCGCCGCCGCCACCAGCCCCGCCGCCACCCGCCCCTCCGCCGCCCACGCCGCCGCCGCCCTCCGCCTCGTCCTCGCCGCCGCCACCAGCCCTGCCGCCACCTGCCCCTCCGCCGCCCTCGCCGCCGCCGCCCTCCA